>NC_090568.1:550000-599224 GCF_017918235.1 Porcisia hertigi
TTGACGCCGTTTACCACACGTGTGGTTCTGGTAACGGATAAAGACAAACGCATCAAGTCGCACCAAGAAGAAGAGAGGTGCCTTTTAGCGCACCCGAGGGATTAGGTGGGGCATTATTTTCTTGAGGGGCGGCGCCCTAAGCATGCTTCCTGCCCGCGCTCAGTCCGACGCGCCCGGCGCCCACGACGGAGTATGCCCAGGAAAAGACGAGGATGGAGTGATTCCCCATTTCCAGAGAGGAGGCGATGTTAGTGCCGGTAAATACTCATGTTTCGCATAATTCTGAGCCTCCCCCCTACTCTTTCTTCTTTCGCGAATCTCGGGGCGGGAACAGTCATATATAGCAGAAAAATGAGCGAATTCACGCTACCAGAAGAGTGGCGCTCGCTGTGCAGCTCGGAGAATGCCGAGGGAATCCGTGAGTGCATTACAAGTGTGTTCAGACGACTCCTTTCTAATTTACTCTTGGAATACAACAATCCAAAGTTCCGCCAAGTAAAAAAAGATAATAACACGCTTCGCCGTTTCTCAAGCTCACTGCCAGAGGGCTTTGTCGATTTTCTTTTCCGGAGCATTGGCTTCGTCAAGCGCGGCGACACCTTCAGCTTTGAGGGATCGATGGAATCGCTAAAGCAGGGTGACGCTATTTTGACACACATCGAGGAAAGCGTAGAGAGGGAGAGGCTACGGGCTGTGGAATGGGATCTTGACCGTCTCCGACGCTTCGCTGCCGAGAGGACAAAAAATAGCCCCTTGCCGAAGGAAACGCCGCAACCCCCCGCGCTTCCCCCCAGAGTGCAACCGTCCCCGATGAAAACAGAAACGAACCAAGCGAAGCCCAGCGTCCCTGCTGAAGATCTGGCAGGTGGCAAAGCAGTGAAGGAAACAGCGCGCAAGACACTCCTGAACACTGGGCGTCTGCGAAACATCTTTTTCGACGCACGCGACTCCATTGTGCGCAGCATGCGCCACGGTCGCCCCTACGCATGTACGCAGAAGTGTTCGGATCACTGCGTCGAGGCCCACTGGCATCTTCTAACCTGGAGAAACATCGTGTATTCTCACCTTGCGCACCTTTCTGCGGATGGGACACGGCTGCCAATACAACGGCCCTCCCGGCCAACGGGGGCCTTAACAACATGTTCCTATATCGGTGGAAAGGTGCTTTTTTTTAATATTAGGGGCACCAGAAGAAGCATTTCGCGATGCAATATTGGCCATACCGCCGGCTGCGTGAATATTTGGTTCAAAACACCCGGGCGAGAAAAGCCGCTATTTCCCAGGGAGCGCCGCACACGCACACCGGGAACACGCCCCGTAAAAAAAAAAGCATAGTAGGGGTGTCAGACTCAGTGTACACCGATGATCAGCAGCACCGTAGCGCAGTGGAAGCGCGATGGGCTCATAACCCATAGGTCGTTGGATCGAAACCAATCGGTGCTAAACTTTTTCAGCTCATACCTCGATTAGCTGACGAGCTGACTCGCTGCGTCACAGCCCAAGGCAAGATGGTCGAGTGGTCTAAGACGTCACGTTCAGGTCGTGATCTCCCCTGGAGGCGTGGGTTCAAACCCCACTCTTGTCACACTTTTTCACCGAACAAATCCCCGCGTGTGACCATCTCCGTTAGGCTTTCCTTGGATCTGTTTGGTGGAAAACCCCCGGGAAAACACATCCACACTCCGCCACCAGCCGTGCATGTCGAGGACGACGTGGCAGCCGCGCTCACAGGGCAGCACACAGGCGCTACTTGCTGAGGACCCCCTCACACAGTTCTTCAGAAGCGGCAGCTTTTCCTCAAACAGGCGCAGTTTAGCCTGCACGCCCACCACAGCCAGTGCGAGCTGTTCGCGTTCAAATGCACGGACAGCATCCGTGTGCAGTAACGCCCGCGTGGTGGGCACCAGCTCTGCATACATGGCCGTGTCAGAGAGCTGCGTGGGTGGTAGAGAGGGTTTTCGCTGCTGCTGTTGCCCACTACCGTCCGTGGCATCATCGCCCTTGCCCCCAAGACCAAGTGCATGGGACTCTTCGCCCCTCTGCCTTGCCACATTCGTGGCGCTAACGAGGTCGCAATAGGTGCTGTGTAACCCTTTCGAGCTGGCGGTCGACTAACCCAAAATGGTATAAGCCCACGTGTGCGCGCCAGACATCCACGTCCTTGAATCGAAACTGCTTCCCTTTCGTCGAGTCCTCGGCAACGGTCAGCTTCTCGATCGCGGCGTCGACTAGCCTCGTGAACTTGATCACGTTGCCGCTGGAGTCCTTCTCATCCTCGTCGACGTCGCCGTAGTCGGAGTTGCGTCAGCGGTGTCGAAAACGTGGGCAAGATGGTCGAGTGGTCTAAGACGTCACGTTCAGGTCGTGATCTCCCCTGGAGGCGTGGGTTCAAACCCCACTCTTGTCATACTTTTTTGCGCGCTTGGCGGTTTTGTGTGGTGCGGGTTGTGTCTCGTCGTCTCCGGGGGGAGGGGGGGGGGGGGGGTGACGGCGTTGTGTTGGATGTGTGCTGCGTGCCAAGAGACGCGCGAGAAGGCAACAAAACGGATGAAGCGAATAAAAGAAAAAAATAGGGAATGGCGAAGAAGTAGGGCATTACACCTATCATCCTGAAGGCGAGAGGCGCAGGTGTTTTCTTGGGCGCGCTAGCGGGTTTGCTCGGCACACACGGGGGGTTTGGTTGCCTTCAGTTGTTAGCCGAAAGCGGCAGGTCGCTGGCGGGCTCGCGAACGGGGCGTCATGACGCGGCAGGGGCCACAGCAGCATCGAATTGTGTGTCGCACATCTTTGTGCACACACACACACACGCGCGCGCAGGCGGTCAGACGTAGAGGAAAATGAAGAAGAAGCCCACCAAAGGGAGGCACGCAAAGGAGCAACGCAAAAGACATGAAACGAGGGGGGTGGGGTGGAGGAAGGGTAATTGAAGGGTGATCAAAGAGACGTCCCTCCCCCCCTTCCCCTTCCCTTTACCCAAACTTCTACGAGTACTAGGATAAACAAAGGAGAGAGAGAGATCGTCAGTCTTCAATAGCAGAGTGAAGAACACCAAGAGACAGACGGGGAGGGGGGGGGGGATGATCGGTTCGTCAAAAGAAACACCATAGAGGCGTTAGCGCACCCCTGTGAGTATATGTGCATACATGTGCATGTGTGAGCACCTCGATATGTACATGTACGTATAACCATGAACACATATATATATTCATATACGAATATATTCATATCTCAGTGTACATGCGTAACTCAGCCCCCTCCCTCCCTGTTGGCTCATGACGACGTGACAAAATCATTACCACAGCACCCACCGGCTGTACACTCGCCCCCCTCCCCTCCTCCCTCTCCCCTCCGCCTGGGAATTTTTTTGAGGAGGTGGGGGGGCAACCCGCGCTGGCGTTTGTTAGGGCCTGCACCTGCTCTCCCCCTCCATGTCCCTTTGCTTTATTGTATGCGACGACACAATTCCCTCTATTTTTTGAGCTTGGTTAGATCAAGCGGCGCAATGTAGGGTTGCGAGGCGTCCTGCCCGCCTTCCTCGTCTAATGATCTCAGCGTCGCCGAGTCTATCAGGGACATCGGAGAGCTGTCAAGCTGCTGTTCGGGGACCTTGGGCGTTGGTGACAGAGGCAAGGGAGTCAACGGGAGCTTTGTCCTGGTACTCGGCTGGCTGGTCGTCGTAGATGATTTCGAGGCGACCGCTACCGAGGAAGAGCCGTGTTGGCGTTTTGGTATGTAGGTCACAGTCTGCGGCGGGGCGTAGTTGCTCCGGGTCGTCTGCTTCGACGACAGCTCGCCCGACAATTCGCGCCTCGCCGCGTTGGCCTGCAGTGGGCGGTAGCTGGTGCTGTATCTACTGTGCACCGACAGCGGGGTCGCCTTGGGGGGGCACATCCTCTTCATGGCGGGCTCCCTCTCCTCTTCTTCCATTCGTCGCTGTTTTGTCCACCGATTCCGCTTTTCCGATTGCACGGCTGCGCCTTGATACAGGCGATCCCAGAACGGCTGCCGCTGCTGTGTGCTTTGCCGAGTGCTGGTGGTCGGGGACACGGTGGCGTTCCTCGCCACCTGTGTTCCTGCTTTCGTCCGAGACGCTGCCGCTGCTGCTTGAGCGCGATAGCGACTGGCCAGTGCTCTCTGCTCAGGCGGCATGTGTGGCGCGCTCTCGGATTTCCTGGCGGGAACTTTTTTCACTACCCTGTGGGCAAGTGCTGAAGGCGCTGTCGTGTTTGTGGGAAAGGATGGCCTCGACGCACTAGTCTTGGTTAACGCACGCTTGGCGGTGGAGGGCCCTGACCCCGTGGCGCGCTGCTGGCGTTTGTGCGAATCGTGGCGGTGCATGAGTGGACCAAAGCGTCGGTACTCCTCCAGCTCACGACGGATGCGCGCCTTCAGCTCAGCGAGGCTGATGCTCTGCGCAGTGTCACAGGCGTCGATGCCCTCTTCGAAATCCGGCACCATACCACCCTCTTTCTGGATCTGCGCAATCTGCTGGCCACGCAGGGTAACCGAGAACTTATTGGAGCGAGGCTGATGACGCATGCTGGGCGTCGATCTCGAGTTCGTACTTGCGGAAGAGCGGCCCCCCTCCGCCGAAAAGCGCGGGGCCGACCGTTCAGAGTTGTGCTGCAAGTGACTTCTCAGATGCTGGGGCATGCGCTTCGGATATAACGACGAACTTGCGCTGGCACTGGCACCACGCTCGGGAGATTGGAAGCTGACGCTCGCAGCAGACGGCAGCCGGCGATGCGCCACAGACACACCACCGACAGCACGATTGTGCCACAATTTCTGCTCAGGCTTCCATGGGGACTGGTACAGTTTGTATTGGGCGTCTACGTGCGGCGCGGTGATCCCGGTGACCGCTGCATCTTCAATATCACAATCCGGAGACGTCGCAGCATCCTCGCCTTTGGCCTGATCGTAATCGCTTACCTCATCACCATACAGCAACTGCTGCCCGCGGTTGAGGAGCTCTTCGATGCGGTCGAGTGAGTCTTTGATGTCAACCGTTTCCTCACTGTTTTTGTTTAAAAAGCCGCTGGTGGGCGCAGCGGCGATCTCGACAGACATCACGGACTGGGGGATGGGAGGAGGGGGTGGAGGTAGGGTTGTCTCGAGGTTCTCACAAACGCACGGTGGAAACTCGAAATGTGCGATGGCTTGGCAGTGAAACCAACCAGAGACAAGGCAGAAAAAGGAAAGGGGGTGGAGGACGAAAGGAAAGAACAGTAAAATTACACACGCACACGCATAGACACCAAAGCAAAGCACAGGTGGGTGGGTGGGGAAGGGGGGGGGGGACAAACAAACAATGGGTAAAGGCAACGTATCGGGCCGGTGATTGGGGAGGGGAGGGGAGGGGAGGGGGGGATAGAAAATGAAGTGTGGGGAAAAAAGGGGGGGTACACACACGCTGGGGGAGTGATAGGACCCCCTAAACAAATCACAACACGCCCTTTGTGTGTATGTGTGTGATCGAGAAAAAGTAATCGAAAATGTATATGATGTAATAACGCACACAACACGCTTTGCAGCCAACTTGAAAGGCAAGACAAACAAAATATATATATATATATACACACACACGAGCAACGAACAATACGGGCCTGCAAAGTGAATCCGTAAAGATATATGAGTGCGTATATATATATGTGTGTATGGATGGATGTATGTATACGTGGATGAATATCTCAGAACACCCAGGCTCACACTAGATGATGTTATAGGGGGAGACGTGGTCTCTTTCTCCTCCCCACCCCCCTTTTTTGGCGTCCTTTTCTGTTGTGGTAATGTAAGCAGGTTTACTTTGAGGTGCGATCGTCAGAGGATGCCAGAGAGGCGGAGAGCAAGGAGAGAATCGGTGTGTGTGCGTGTTTTACAGATATTCACGTTTTTCCCTCTTTGGGCTGGGGGGGGGGGAGCGTATATATGTATATATATATATATATACACGTGAGCTTGAGTGTGTTGGCCAGAGGTGCAGCTCCGTTCGCAAATCACCTTTAAAAAAATGGGGAGAGACGGCAAAGTGAATAGAATTTCACCTAAACCACTTGTGTATAGACGGAAATCGGGGGTTAGGAGTCACCTCTGTTCGCTGGGAGGGAGGGAGGGGGGGAGGAAGGGAGGAAGGAGGAGGAGGACACAAAGTGTAGGACACAATGAAGCAGAAGTGTGTGTGAGTTTCGGAGGGATGGGAAGGGAGGTTTCATTGAGGAAGAGCACGGTCGGTACCAACAGAGAGCGGTGGCCACCATAACAGATTCTTGTAGCAGCGGAGAGGCACATATGCGTCTGCGGGCGCGTGTGCCCGCATGTAGGTTTTTCTTTGGTAAATGTATGCGTATAGGAGTACCCCCCAAGAAACGTGGAACACCTCAGCAGGAAATCAGGGGAGTCCACTACCCAACTCCACATAGGAATCCCTGCAGCCCCGTTATCCCCCCCTCCCCCCGGCTCCGAGCACTGCCGAGCTACTCTGTTCGGGGAGGGGGGGGGGGAAGTGAGAGGGTGGCTCAACACCAGCGACACAGCGAGGCCATCGCAGGTTGGCCGCCATCTGTGTCGACAGCCGGGTGCAGGATGGTGTAGTGTTACAGAGACCCGCGGCGATGAGCACGTCTCGATCATCTATACGATGCCCAAAGCGGCCGCGTGGCCTTGGCGCGCCCTGCCCGGTCCGTGCGGACGGCTGATGGGGGAAAGGGCTCGTGGGGCCGCCCTGGGAAATGCTGACGGGCGGCGGCCGGCGCTGGTGGCGCGAATCCACACCAACCTGCGAAGCTTGGGTGCGTGGGCCTTTGGGGCATGTGGGCCGCGGCTTCGCGGCGGAAGGTTGAGTCTATGGGCGGGCAGGGTGGAGGAAGGGAGGGGAGGGGGGGGGGTTGTGTTGTGTTCAACTTATACTGCATGACTAAATGATTTCGCTGTAGCGATGAATTAGTTCACAAATAGGGGGTCATTCATCTATGCCGGCACGTCCCCCCCCCCCCCCTCCCTGCACCCCTCCCGCACTCCGCCACTAGCCGTGCATGTCGAGGAGGAGGAGCGCCAACACGGAAAAAAAAAAAGGACGGCATCCGCCGAGGACGACGTGGCAGCCGCGCTTACAGGGCAGCACACAGGCGCTACTTGCTGAGGACCCTCACACAGTTTTTCAGAAGCGGCAGCTTTTCCTCAAACAGACGCAGTTTAGCCTGCACGCCCGCCACAGCCAGTGCGAGCTGTTCGCGTTCAAATGCACGGACAGCATCCTGGGCAGAAGCGAAACCGGCCTCGCGCGCAGTTCGTGCCGCGTCGCAACGAAGCTTGTCGTACTCAGCGGTGCACCTCTTTGCCAAGTCTCGCACCTCCGCCAGCGAAGGTGCCGGGCCCTGGGAGGCAGTCGCTGCGTCGACTTGGGGCAAAACACGGGAAAGAACGTATGCGCGGCGCGGACTGCGGATGCCAAGGCTTTCGCACAGATCCAGTAGCCCGTCAGAAAAGGAGACTTCCGCGCTGCTGTCAGTCGTTGTCTCCTGCGTGGCGTCACGAGTAGCGATCGCTGCCGCTGTGCTGGGCAGCACTGTGTCAGTGGAACCTGTTCCTCCTCTGCCCCGCATACCCGCTTCATGGATCGGTGCCTCCTCCCCTTTTTCGCGGGGCTGCTGTAGATCCTTCACGTCGCGAAGAAACATAAATGCCGCCTCTCCGCCCAGAATCTGGACGAGCGCTTGCTGCCACAGCTTTTTCCGCTCCTCACGTCGCACAGCGTCAGCCCGGTCGCGGAGGTGGCGACAGTTCGCGTTGTTCGCATATGCTCCGTGCACAATGTCGTGTAAGGTGAGAGACCCCGTAGCTGAATTGGAAAGGGAGTCCGCAGACGTCCCCGTCTCACCTTGAAAATTTATGCGGAGCATCGATTCCCTCGGCGGCGGAGCCAATGCCGCTGCGCGTGGCAGTCGCGGCTGAACAAGCGTGTCCTCATACTTGGAAAGCATCGCCTCCAAGTGCAAAGAGACGTGCGCAGCAGACTTTCTGTCACTGTCTCGGTGAGCCATGCCGCTCCTGAGCTTGGAAAGCTTTGTCGCATGCTCTAGTGCCCGGCGCCCCTGTGGCGTTGATGTAATCCATCGCACTCTCGCCTCGTCCGTGAACCCATTCCACACCTTGTTCACCTCCGTTTGCAGTCCTTGTACACCAGCAGCAGCGCACGGGACCTGCGGTGTGTCAACACGAGGGCTCACTGCTGCACGCGCGTTGGGGGACGCCGTCATCGCCGCAGCTTCAGCCTCCCCGGCCTCATCCACCATAAAATGATCCCACTCCGACGCAGAGAAGGCGCCAGGGCGCTGACAGGCGTCGTGATGCTGGTGAACCAGGTGCGTCATGAAGGCAGACTTGCCAAAGGAGAGCGCAAGTTGCGCGGCCGTTTGCACTTGCACACTTACCGTGCGTTTCACTACACCCTCCTCTGTAACCGACGCTGGTGAGTGTGGTGTCTGTGCCTCTGCCTCGCCTAGTGGTGGGACTGGCGCGGGGGGAGACAGCTGCGGCTGTTGGAGCACTTTGCGGTTCGCGCGTGCCCTGAGAATGACCTCTGTAATGCGTCGAGCAGCACACACCTCATTTGATGAAGCAGCCTTGTCATCAGCGGGACAGGCCGCAGATGGAATGGGGCCCCCAGTTGACGCGACCTGCATTGGAGCATACATGCGGACGGCACGCCCTGCCGAAACACACGTAAGCCGCATGTTGATCCCTCTATAAATGAAGGTAAGCTGAACAAGAGCGCAGGTGAAGGAGGGAGAGGGGGGGAGAGAGGCGATGAAAAAAATACTTTCCGAGACGTTAACAGCAACAACGGCAGCGAAAAAAAAAACGGAAGGGGAGAGTTGAGTTTCCTCAGACCAAAGATCGACGGAGACGGAGCGAAGCCGAAAAAAAAAAGTGGGGGACGAAAAGAGAGCCCACGCGGGTCTTCCGAGGACCCAAGGAGGTGAAGGAGGAGGAGGAGAAGGGAAGAAAAGGGCACTGGATACAGTGATGAAGAGTTTCTATGCGAAAGACGCACACGCCAACACGCTGTGAATATCGATTTTGGGGGCGCTTTTTTTGTATGAGGAAGAGCAACAAGAGCCGGGGCCTGAGGGGTGGGGGGAGGGGGGGCTGAGATGTACAGGATCTGCAGCACGTCTTGTCGCTGTATGTATATGGATATATATGTGTTTTATGTATGCGTAGGTGTACGTGGGTCCGGTCACGTACAAGACTGTAGTGGTGTACTGGTCGAAAGCTGTGACCTGGGAGAGGGGGGTGGGGCTTGCAGGGGGTAAAGTGAGGTGGACTGAGAGGGGGGGGAAGGGAGAAAGGAGTTTTGAAGGCCCGGAGAAGAGGGTTTAAAATCTGGTCCGCCCACCAGTACACAATATGAACACACAAGAGTCCCTGGAGGCACAGGGAGGTCACGGGATGCCCATCCAGTCTTTCGCTCAGATAGTAAGGCGTGGAGGCAGAGCGGGACGTAGGGAGGCGATGTGATATGCTTGATACCCCTCACGTCGGGACCCTGTCCGGTGCGGGCTCATCAGCACAGCTTGTTCAAGAAAGTCTTTTTTTTTAAGGGGGAAAGGAGACATGTGTCTCCCCCTCCCCGTCCATCACTCTCTCTCCGCCAGACCACAGGACACACTCAAAGCGGGATCGACATGCAGTGAAGCGTGTTTGAGGGGGGGGGGAACAAAATGATGTGCTGAGGAGGAGGACACTCGTGAAGATTTTCTTTGCCAAGGGAAAGGCTACACGGAGGCAACATCTTCATCCCATCCCATCCCATCCTATCCCCCCCCCTCTTCCCCTCTCTCATCCTCTTTTTTTTCTCAGTGACGTGGATTCATTGAAATACGTGACGTCCATCTTCTTCTGCTCATTTGCCCGTGTCCCTGGTTATGCGAATTTGTAGAATCGAGGTTGCGTGGGTGGATATTTTTTTGGTTTGGGGGGGGGGGGGGGAGCAACAGCTAGATGTGCATCATGAACCAGCTACACAGCAGCAGTAGCGACTTTTTCATTCGCAACATGTAGCATGTCCTCTTCCCTTCTCTCTATACGTTCACCTCTCCACCAAGGGGATATTGGGGGGTGGGGGGTATGAACAATGACCACCGCACACACACCGAAGTCATCCCCACATAGAGACGCCGCGCAACCCTCCCCCTCCCCCCTCCCTGTCACACCCTTCCTTCCTCCTCCCACACACACACGCCCAGAGAGGGAGGAAGAGAAAGATAGGTGTCTGCAGCGTTGTCTCTTCAGTGGGACAGAGCACGTAACTAATGAAGGTCTCCGGCAGAGATGAGCAGGTCAGTACTGATCACGACCCGGGCGACGGCGACCGCCAACGCCACCGAAACCACCACCACCAGCGCTGCCTCCCCCACCATTCGCACCAGGAGCAGCACCGACATCGCCCTCTCGCCGCACGCGCCGACGGTTACCTATTCCAGCCCCGCCGGCACTGCTGTGAGAGAGACCAGGACCACCACCACCACCTCCAGCACGGTGCTGATTACGGTGTGTGTTCATCGGACAGTCTTTTACTGTGTGGCCCTCCTGGTCGCACAAGAAGCATCGACGGTGGGAGCCGCCGCCGCCGCCGCCGCCGCCCCGCCCACCGTTCTCAAAAGCGTCCGTAGATTGGCCAGGCTCCTGCAGCGCGCCAAGGGCTTTGTGTAGAACGCTGTGCTGTGGGCCTGGGCAGTCCGGTGCGAGATGACCGGGGTCGAGGCAACCCGCCCGGTAACAAGTTGCGCTGCGGTTGAAGGTCGGGTCGTCAGCACGCTCCACAATCATCTTGGCCAAGATGCGCTTCGACACGGCGTCGCGGTCGTGGCGCTCTTGGATGGGGTGTCCTAGCGGGCAGCGGGGACCTAACGGGCAGAAGCCAGCAAGGTAATATGGACATGCCGACTCACACTTGACATGTCGGAGGCGGCACTTGGGACCCAGAGGGCAAAAACCACGACGGTAGGCGGCACACTCCGGTTGTGACTCGTTCGGTCTTGTGTGCAAGAACGGGCACTCAGGGTTGGTGCACTCGCCTACGCGCTCGAAAAAGGCGCACTGCGGTACATAGCGGTTATCGTACTCATGAAGGTACAGGCAGTTGTCCCCGTTGACGCAGGCGCCACGCAGCCAGTGCTTACACACCTTCGTCTGGACCGTTCGGTAGGCAGAGATGATGTGGCGCTGCGGGCAAGCATCGCCGAGACGGCAGCGGCCACGTTGGAAGTCCTGGCAGATTTCCAACTTCTTCTCGGTGCGGGACTGCTCCTTGGGCAGCGCGTCTTCGAAGTCAAAGTGCGTGCCAGCGGCATCGTCAACAAACATTTTTGACACAGCACCAACCCTCTTCTGCGTTCAATATCGCTTCCACTCAGCACACAAGCTCAGCCGGGCTGCTGCTGCTGCTGTGTGTGTGTGTGTGTGTGGTGTCACACACAAATCGGGTGATGCCCTCTTTTTCCCCCTTCGTATTTGACGCGCTGAACACGCCTTTTGATAGCCTCGACTACCTTCACGGCTTGTTTTCAGGAGTTTATGCTGAGTGGAGACAGTGGGAGGGGATGGGAGGGGAGGGGGGGAGGGGAGGGGAGGGGGAATAGAGGTGTGGAGAGCAATGCACGTAGACGTGTATGTATTTATGTATATACATAGATTGGTGTGGTGTGTTGTGATAAAGAAGTGGAAGAGAGAGGAGAGAGAGAGAGAGAGAAGATATTTACACAGGGAATGCACTCGTTCTAGTCCCACGGCTGAGGATAGTAGAAGGCTAGAGCAGATGAAGGACGGGAGGAAGAGGAGTCCTGCCCCCCTCCCCCCTTTTTACTCCCAGTCATCTACCGACCCACCCCCAGAAGTTGATAGACAACACAGACTCGCAGCCACCAGTCACGGCTGATCTTTTTCCCTCTCCCATCGCCCACACACATCTTTTCTTGTTGGTCGTCTTCAAATTTAGAGCCCGTTCTCGCATAGAACAGCATCTCCCACTTACCCACTTCCTCCTCTTCCCGTTGTACGCCCCGCCCGCCCCCCTCCTCCACACACACACACACACACACATGCCTCTCTCTCCTTTCTAGGATAACGCAGGTCTCTGAGATTTCACGTACGCAGGAGCGCACGCAGGCACAGTGCTTTCCATGGATATATCTCCGTCCCGCTCCCGTCGTTGCCCCCCTCCTTTTTTTTTGTGGGGAGGGGGGGGGGAGGGGGGGGGGGGGACGAACATGTCCACTTCAAGAGTTGCCGGTTCCCCCTTCCGCTCCAACCTCTGCGTGTGTGGTGGCAACGAGGTCCAACACGCGACAGACACGGTCGAAAGCCCGTGAAGGACTTTGCGTAAAGTAGTGGTAAAGGAAGAAGCGTAGCTGAGATATTCGAGCCGCTGAGGAGTGAAGAATGCTGTCATCCACAAACTTGCCGTGAAAGTCACGCCGTATCGAAGAGAGTGCATCCTCCCGCGCCCAGGATGACGTTGTCGGCACGCTGCACTGGTGCACATCACCGACGCCATGACATTCCATCTCCTTCATGGCAGCCGTCTCTCCGAGAATGGTACTGGCGATGATGTCCTCAGTGCACAGCGAATGGTTCTCGACTGTTGTATCCGAGTTCGACAGTGGATGTGTTTGCGCTTTCTCGATATCGACAGCACCAATCGCGCACACACGACGGAGGAGTACCTCCATCAATGTTGCGATGTGTTGGCGCTGCACTTCGGGGACGCCACCCGGATCTCCTTGGCTGCCCTCCGTCCCCTCAGCCTCTGGCTGAGCGTTGGCGGAAGCATTGCAGCCATTCCTCACGTCGGCGCTCACGATGGCTGCGTGAAGCTGCTCCATCTTGACAGAGGAGATACGCGTGAAGTGAATATGCACCTGCGTTGCAGTGTGCCGCAGGCTTTCCAGATGGCAGTCACGGTGCTCGAGGTACGGGATTAGCACTCCCTCCACATAGGCTGCCATCGCCAGCAGCACTGCCCTTTGTTTCTTGTGGGCAGGAGAAGAGCCAGCCACCAGCGCTATGAGATAGTCGCGGAGAACATCCCGCAGGAGGTGCCACGTGAAGATGCACCGCGGCAGCGCACGAAGGCGGCCTAGCGTCACCTCAAGCAGCATGCGGTACATCAAAGCCCCAGCCACGTGCTGGCGAGACGCGAAGACCTCGACAGCGGGTGCTGGCACAGCGCCAAGGCAGAGGAGCAGAATGCGCGCCACCTCCGGCTCCTCTGCAGCAAAGGAGCCAGGCAACAGCGATGCGGTTGTCTGTGAGCTATTGCCGTCGGAGCTCAAACGGCGCACGACCTCTTTCACCATGCCAGGATGAGCCCTCTCAGCGATCATCTTCAACGAAAGCGGCGCTGCCGCTTTAGATGCCGTCCCCGTATCGGAAGAATGGGCACTGTGAAAAGCTGCTGCTATACAACACCACTGGCGTACCCGCCACGCGAAGGCGGTGCTGTCCATACGCACCAGGTCAGACATCCGCATCGCCTCACGAGTCCCGTGCGCGCCAGCGGCGGCAGGGGTCCATGAGCGCAGACGCAGGGTCATATGGTGCAAGTGGCGCTGAGCATCCTGCCAGAGACACCACAGCGGAGGTTGATCGTGGGCCGACTTGCTTAGCCTATGCCCCTTCCTCGGCGTGCAGTCTTCATTGGAAAGCCCGGGAGACCCGAGGGAACTTCTGGGGCCGGTGTCGCCAGCAGCGATCCCACCATCACCCATGCAGTTATTCCCTGCGGCGGATGCCTCCACTGCCACGACAGCCGTAGGTGCGTCTGTCAGCCAGGCAAGGGTAACCTCCAGTGCATTGAGTGCCTTGAGATGTATCCCCACCGTCTCGAACCACTCTCGTCGTGCGGCCTTCGGCACCAGCCCGCGCTGCTGCCAGAGTTGCTGGTAGTTCTCCCTGAGCGTCGACAGGTATGCCGTCTGTGTGGGGTCAGCAGTGACCATATCAGGCAACAGCAGCGAGCCCGCGTCATGACTGCAGCTGCTTGACGCAACGGTGCGAGCCAGTCGAGAAGAGGCAATGAGGTAGCGGTAGCTGACAGCGTCGAGAGTCCGCTGAAAGGCCGTCAGGTGGCGTCCGACGCGGCGCGTGTGGGCGGAGTCCTCCGTGCAGGCAACGAACGGCGAAGACACAAGACCCGAAGCGGGCCCAGAGGAAGAGAAGTGCGTGCTGGGCACATCCATATGCAGTGCCCGCACGGTGCTCGTGCACGGATTCGGGGGGGGGGGGACGGAGTCGATGCGATGGCTAAAATTCGCTCGTTTTTTGTTTCTGGCAAGACTGATGGGATTATGCTCGGCTGAACGGGACAGAGTTGCCGCATCGGAGGAAGGGAAGGGGGAGGCAATAGTCGTCGTGAAGAGAGACGAGTGTGTGGACCGATCGGGCGCTTCCGTGGGTGTATACACATATGTAAGCATGTGTGTGTGTGTCTGTGTGAGGGTGGATTGTGTGCCAGTCCACCTCCTCTCCTTCCCTCTCCACGAACACTCTCGTAGAAGTGTCCACGGGACCTGAGAGGTCGACACTGATGAAGGGGGGGGGGGTGAAGAGAGGAGCGCACGAGAAAAATATGGTTGTCTTTGTGGTTCCCCCTAATGTCGCTGATACTATCAAAAGAGGAAGGGTGGGCTGTTTGTCTGTCGCGCTTGGAGACCTCTCTTTGGTGAGGAACGGAGATCGTGTCACAGAGGCTTCCGCTCGCTCGCTCGCGTCCTCTCCCTTCCCCTTTTTTTAGCTACCCTCCCCCCCCCTTTCCTCTTTGCCGGAGGCAGCGGGGCAATGTGTACACACACACACACACGCACACACACACACACACACGAGGTTGGCGGGGGGGGGTGTTGTAATCACAACAGACGCAAACGATACGAAGGACAAAACAAAATACAACAAAATCGATCGCAACACTGACAGCACATCACCCTCAGACGTGGCATAAATTGTGCGGCCGTGGATTTACAAAGTGGAAAGGTCCATGCGATGTGAGGTACCAAAAATAGACGACTGAGCACCCCACTTGTTTAGCATCCATGTCAACACAAGCCGTTGGGTCTCCTGGGTGTTGCGAAAGAGAGGGATGCCGCGACTGAGGTTGCGGTCGTGCTCGCCGTACTCGTCCGTGTAGTTGGAGGAGTACTCGTAGAGACGTCCAGACGTCAGCTCGAGCACCCGAAAGTTGGCGGCGCGGACCACAAGAAATATGCCAACAGCCCCGCCGCAAGTGCGTGTGTGGGCGTAAAGCTCCGGTGGCGAATCCAGCGGACGCGCGCACATCAATTTGCCGCATCGGCAGCACATCACTGACTCTAGCGGCTCCCGACCGCATATGGCGCACTGTTTGTGCTCCGCAAAGCGTGTTAGAACATTCGCATACACAGAGGGCAGGTGCAGCAGCTTCTCTGAAAGTAGGGCAACCCACTCCTCTGGGGTGACGTAGTCCATGACCGCCTGCTCGACTCCGGCTCTGTACCCAGCGCAATAATTGCTGGTGGTTTTGAGGCCCTCCTTGATGCAAGCCAAGACATCCCCTGCAACCACCCGCATGTCCGACTCTGTGTCCTTGTGTGGCACTGGCAGAAGGTACTGCAACATGCGTACGATCGCGGTGCTGCGGGCCGTCGGGGTCTGCACACTGGCCACGTTCAGTGTCGCTAACGTGATGGTGCCTGCCATCGTTAAGGTGCTCCGGCTCAGGACAAGGCCGTGGTGGGCATCCTCAACGATGAGGAGTTTGTACAGTGTCAGCACACCCAGAATTCGCCACAGTGTCATCATCATGTTCGGGAAGTGCACCTCCAGCGACGCGGCGGTAGGCCCCTGTTCGTCGCCCTTTCCCTCGTTGGCATTGCTCACAGCGGCCAGAAGCTGCTCTACAAAATGCATCGAGATAGACGGTACCACTTGGGTGAGGAGATGCGTACCGATCAACCCGCTCGCACCTCGGGGGTTCAACAGCACATCCATCAACAACAAACTTTCCCTGTCCTGCACGTTTCGCCCGTAGTTGGAGCGGAGCTCAGCCTTCTGGCGTTGGAGCGCCGCCGGCATGATGCTCGTCAGGAGCGACAAAAGGCCAATGAGGTCCCGAGAGCCGATGTCTTGGCCAGCCTTGACGACCTCCAGCTGCAAGTGGCAGGCATAACAGAAGGTCCGGATAGACTCTGAGAGTCTCCAGGCGGCCTCATTCACCTGCTGGAGCCTATCCTCAGTCGACTCGATGGCGGGGACATCTTCAGACGGGCTGAAGCCGATCGCAGCGTTCGCCAGAGTTGTGTGAAACTCTGCTGCAACCTCGGCAGTGCGGGAGTGACTGTCCGAGATGGTGCCATTCTGTATTTCCTCAAAAAGAGAAGCGACAGTCGTCGAAGTCGATGGCACCTTTGATGCTGTCGTGAAGGTGGAGCTTGTTGAGTTGGAGTTGTTGACGCTGCCGCTGGGCAGCATCGGCATCGGGCACAGCGTCGTCGTGATTGTCGTGCAGACGGGGCAGTTGAACTCCGTCGGGCCCAGGTAGAACTGACTCTTGAAATGCCACCGTTGCCACAACACGGAGAGGCGGACAAACATCTTCTCCACACACGATTTGTGCGCGGCGTGACCGCACATGCTCAAGTGAGCATGCACGCGGCGACCGTCCGGCAGCACGAGCGCACCAAGCCGAGGTAGTACGTCAGAGGTGCTTGTGTGACAGAGCAGATACAGCGGCTCCTCTGTTGCGGAGCGGCACACGCAGCAGTCCAGCGCCGTCAGCTCGAGTAGCAGCTTTCCTACAAGTGATCCGATCACCCCGCCCGCAAATGACTTCTCCCCTGGCGATGGCGCAGGGCCCGATATGCCTTGGAGGTCAGTGCCAGCACGGCACCCCTTCGGGGGCGGCGGCGCCGGCGCAGCGATTCCCCTCGGGGGCTCCACGTCAGAGGCCAAGGCAGCCGCCTTTGACCTTTCCGATGCCTTTAGCGCACGACTGCGCATGCGTTGCATCAGCATGGCCTGCCGCTCCTGGATCAACTTCCTTCGACTGAGTGCCACTGCATCCCTGGTCTTCTGTTCAGCCAGCAAAGCGGCCGGGCTCAAAGTGGACAGTCCAGTCTGGATGAGCACTGCCTCCACCATCTCAAGGCACCCGTAGGGATCATCGTCTCGGTTCGACAGCAGATAGTCCCGCAGACGGTGTAGCATGTCCGTGGAGGTGCACGTGAGTATGGGCGTGTGCTGGGACGGATCTATGTGGAGTCGAACCGGCTTCTGCAGCTTCTGTAGTAGGGTTCGGCATGACACCAGCTCTGGCAAGGGCAGCCACTGCGCACACGAGGCGTGGGTGAAGGAGGACTCGTTGATGCCAAACCGATGAAGGTACAGCTCGACGAGGTTCCACGAGATGGCGCCGTTATTCGCAGCGGACGCAGCGTCGTTGCCATCGCTGTCACTCGCACGCATGGCGCGGCAAATGGAGACACAGTCTTGGACGCAGAGGTACAGGGCGGTGGTGGCGTGCAGCAATGCCTCACGCGTAATGAGATTAGTGTCCGCCGAGCCGTCGCTGCCGCGGTCATAATCGCTCTCGCTCCCGGAGGTCTGGCCCTCCCTATCGCCATCCTCGTGTGTGGCGTTGTCGTTGAGAGAGCTTGACGACTCCTGCGCCACGGCATCAGAAGACGTAGACCCCTTCGCGACCGCTGATGTCGCTTTTGTATCCAGATCGCTAGCGACAACTATAGGCCTGTGGCGGTTCGTGTACTCGTGCAGCACGTAAAGTGCCGGCAATAGTACGGCATCCGTGTGCAGTAACGCCCGCGTGGTGGGCACCAGCTCTGCATACATGGCCGTGTCAGAGAGCTGCGTGGGTGGTAGAGAGGGTTTTCGCTGCTGCTGTTGCCCACTACCGTCCGTGGCATCATCGCCCTTGCCCCCAAGACCAAGTGCATGGGACTCTTCGCCCCTCTGCCTTGCCACATTCGTGGCGCTAACGAGGTCGCAATAGGTGCTGTGTAACCTTTCGAGCTGGCGGTCGACTAACCCAAAATGGTATAAGCCCACGTGTGCGCGCCAGACATCCACGTCCTTGAATCGAAACTGCTTCCCTTTCGTCGAGTCCTCGGCAACGGTCAGCCTCTCGATCGCGGCGTCGACTAGCCTCGTGAACTTGATCACGTTGCCGCTGGAGTCCTTCTCATCCTCGTCGACGTCGCCGTAGTCGCCACTGCGAACGGCTTTACTGACATTGTCAAGGATGGTGGAGTGGGACGCCTTGCCGTGTGCCAGAACATCAGCGACGACGCGGTCAATGACAGGGGAGGACATGTAAGCCTGGAACGACGCCTTAGACACGTCGGTGACAATAGTGAGGACAAGTCGCAGAAAGTGTCTGTAGCCATTCATGCAGCGCCGGTGGAACCGGCGTCGCGCCGACAGCGTCGGTGGGCGGTCGTCGTGGAAGGAATTATCGGAGCATGTATCCCCTGGATGTTGCCCATGCCGCGTGATGCTGGGTTGTGGACTCGTCTGGCTCGCACACCCCACGTGAGCGCCGCCCAGACTTCGCTTTGCGTATGAGAAGCGCTGGAGGATTTGCAGCGCCATGTCGGCCGGTGCCAGCTCCATCGTCAGCACCTGCATCATGAGGATGTCGAACTCCGCGGAAACGCCACGGGCGTATGACAGGTACATGATGACGGTTGAGGAAACATCGTAGTCATCTCGGCGCCACAGACCGTCGAACACTTGGCCGATCAGCACATGCGGCATGACCAATGCATCGAGGAGCTGTTGAGAGAACGTGAGGCGATCCTGTGTGTTGCGCTTCACCTCGGCCCGAAAATGAAAGAAGGCGTCAAGCAGAGACCGCAGAGGACGGTTGGTGTGTGGCGGGGTAGCAAAGAGACCCAACACCTCCTCTTCTGGTGCGGTGCTGCTGCAGTAGGCACTTGGAAGGCCAGAGATGCGAGTCGAGGCGGGCACCTCGGTTAGAGCGGTCGGGAGCGGTGATGTCGCACTCTGTTGCCCCGAAAAGGCGCGTCCGTGCTCGATGACCCACGCCGTGAGAACAGCGCCGAAAATACGAGGAAGGTAGTTGGAGAAGGTTGTCGCGTGTGCGTGGGGCTCCAACAGCGCGTACTCGAAAATGTCCACCGAGCAAGTCGATTGCAACGGCAGAAGGTGCGATTGTGGCGCCTGCCGAGACGGTGACTGCGTGAAAGAGTTGCCCTTAGCCATCTTGCGGTGTTGCACGGCTTCTTCTGCCGCCGGTGCATCCGATTCGCATGCCCCCTCGCCCAGTGAACTGCCGCCATCGATCCCTGTGGGTCCACTGTGTAGCGAGACAGAAGATATTTTTCGTTTCAAGACTACGGAGCGGCACCGGCGGCAAAAACCATCGCGCTGTTTCTCCAAGACGACATCCATGGTCCGGCTCACCTCATAGAGGATTTGGATCATGTATCCCATCGCTGTTGCCAAGGCTGGGACCGCCATGACGCTTGCATTGGCAGATGACTCCTCCCCTCCCTCTCCAGTGGCGGCTTTGGTGTGCTTTACCCATCCTGAATGCTCCGTCAGCCGTTGCCTTTGAATGGCGCGTGACTGCGCTGCAGCCAAGGTACCCCGCTCCAGCAGTAAGAGGGCTTCATCCGTTCCATTTTTCACCTGGCAAGCCGACAGCAGCTCCATCAGCTCGACTGTCTGTCGCTGGCAATCGAGCGGAATGTCAAAAACGGTTGCACCGCGCCACGTTTTCCAAAGCTCCGCAGAGACGCCGAGCCCCTCCGTAATGGTGGATGGGGAGAGAGCGGGCATTGCGTCAGAGAAATGTTTTGCTGCTGTCGCGGGCATTCGCAAGAGGAGCGCCAGAACTAGCCGTATGGCATGCATCCACAACCCGGTGTCCTGTGTGAGAACGCGACTAATGAAGTCTGGCGTGGCGTAGCGTTCGGACCCTGTCGGCGCGTCGGGGTTTTTGTAGATATAGCCGCTGATTGCCAGGCTGCCGGCAATCTGTGAGAAGGCACGCCAGGCGAGCCGGTTCAATACAAGTGTATAGCAGGCCGCAGGAGACACTGCGAGACATGAGTGCAACGCGCTCATGCTAGACAAAGAGAGCTTTGGGGCTTGATGAGCCACAAACAGAAGTCCGTCACGCGAGAGCGCCGCCGTCTCTGTTACTGGGTTTGCATGAGAGCCCTCAACCTTGTCACGTAAGTGCCACAATATATACAGCAACGAGCTCAGCTCTCTGTGCAACACCGTGTTCGTTGCTGCCCTGTAGGGCAAGTGGGCAGGCGTCATCAAATGAGAAACCACGTCGGGGTTGGTTAGCACTTGTATCTGGTAGTGAGATAAGCATTCATTCGTGTCCTCATCTCGCTCGGGTGCGTTGATGTATTCTGCATAAGTCGCCATGAGCTCACCGACGGGGAAGCGAAACTTGGCGTCGCTGAGGCAGTGGCCGACACACCGAAGAAGATTCTCGTGCCACGGCAACGTTTTTGGGGTGATGTTCGGCAAAGCTTCGTTTGCGGTGGCAGTTTTTGATGCCTCGTAAAAGAACACGACGTGCACGCAGGTGAACTTGGGCGGTAGCGCGCCAAGCACGGGATCAGTCATCGGAGGGGATGCTGTGTTAGCCTCGCAGCTCATTTTCTCTTCGTCGCCCTGGACGCCGGTCGCCGCTGCGGCAGACGCGCTGCAGATTGCCATTTGCATAGGCTCTGCCCAAAGCTGTGCCACGAGGCGTTTGGCCACGTCGCTGGCCTGGATGAGTTCCCACAGCTGCTGTGTGAGCTCTGACAACCACGTCGCCAGCCAGTCGAACTTAGCTGAGATGCGAGCCACGTCGTTCAGCAGTGCCCCTTCCGCGTCGCTGGTGCATGCCGTTGCGTCGCACCCGCCTGCGCGACCCCCGCTGCCAGCTGCAGCATTGAAATAAACTTTATACTCAGCCTGTCGCTGCCCTGCGGGGCGCACCTTCAGCCGACTCTGCACAGCGCGCAGGCGCATGTGCTGCAGGAGTGTGATGGCGATAAACTGTATAACGCCTCGCAGCACTGGGATCACCCATGCACGATCCTCCTCCGCCATGATAAAATCGAGGGGGTCGGACGTGGACGGTCCCTCGCGCGCTGCCGCAGCGGCCCGATGGCGGCTACAGAAGGACTCGGGCTTCCATGCGGTTGGGTCTCCGCAGTCGCACATGCCCCCGCCTGAGCTTTGCGTGATGCGATAGCGGTGGTTAACACAGGGAGAGTGCCGAAAACACTCCATGCACATCACACAAGTCGAATCCGCGCCGCAGTCAAGGCAGCGTACGACCATCTCCTTCGTTTGGCAGAAGCGACCGCACACCGACGAGGCGGCGGCGGCGTCGCTGCTGACCAACGTCAGGGTTGTCAGCAAACCTTTGCTATCGTCGCAGTCCAAGGAAAAGGCTTTCAGCCACTCCTGCACAGGACTGTGGATTTGTGCACTGCATAACCGCGCCACAAACGAGAGAGACTGGAGCTGCTCGATGCCGGTCTCAATCATGGCACGTAGCTTCACCGGATGGCGACGCAGAATGCTGGTGTAGGAGGGCTCTGCCACGTGCCACAGAATAGAGGTGGCGCTCGCACCCAAAACATCTTCAATAGTGTTGGTATCCAGTGTATTCTCCTTGCGAATATGCTTCACCAAGAGTTCGTCCGTGAAGTACTCCTCAACCATGGCGATCAAGTCAGACTTCTCGCAACCGCTCGGTACGTCAATACCGCGCTGTCGTGCATATTCGAGGAGATGCTTGATGCTCCACGTCGACGGAGCACCGGGATCGTAGCTCATGACGCGATACCGCACAACTTTCTTCGTTGTAGCGGTCGTAAGAGTGAAGACTGTGTATGTGGATGCGGATGTGTGTGTGTGTGTAGAAGTCGTGGTGGCGGAGGTGGTGGTGAGACTGGTAGACACCACAGAACAGATGGGATAGTAGTCGCGATAGTGTGAGTGGCCACAGGGTTTCATGGGAGCGGGGGAATAACAACAAAAAAAGGGGGACATGGAAGACCAGATCGATTTCGGTCAGGCAAGAAGGCGCCAGCGACTGCGTATCGCTGATACACTTGTCCATGATCATTGTGTGTGTGTGTGTGTATATGTGTGTATGTGTCTGTGAAGGCGAGGAAGGGAGGAGGAGGTGCGTGGACACACACATTCATGTGCAGAGAGGATGAGATACCCCCCCCCTCCCCCTAGGGGGTGTAACAAGCGTCCACCTCTGCCCCCGTCCTTCCACACACACACACACACACACACACACACATCATCACCACCACCACCACCATCATCACCACCAAGCAGAAAAAGGGGGAGAGTGTGATGTCAGAGTGGTGCGTTTGAGAGTAAACAATTATGTGAGTCCAAACACGTCATGTTTGTTCTACCCTCTTCTTTTATATATAAATATATAATATATAAATATGTATAAATATGTATATATATATATCCCCCCGACCGTGTAGATCCATCATGCATGTATGCAGATCACACGCTAAAACCGACGCAGACACACACACACACACACACACAGAAGGAGAGAGAGGGGGGGGAGGGAAACAGATACGGCATGTAGACAGGAGAAGACTGAAGGGATGGATATATATGTGAGTGAGGAGAGCACGACAGGCGCCACACATGATGATGCGCATCAGCACGTGTTCAGCACCCACGGCTTGCCCAGCCCCCCACTTGCCCCCCCCCCCTTCCCTTCAGCCCTTTCGGTTGTTCAACCTCCTTTTTTCCTTTCACTTTTGAGGCTTGCGTAGCGCCATCATCATGTTGTACTCACTCACATACGTGCGCTTCGCATCCAGCAAGCTGAGCCCCTTCAGCTTCGACCAGGCGTCCCACTTCGCTCTGCCAGCGTAGTCGAACATGCCGGGGCGGTCTGTGTTCACGTCCCCGATCGTCGCCTGCTTGAAGAGGGCATAAAACTTCAATTTTACTTCATTGCTTTCCTTGCTCGCTATCGCGGCGAATCCGTGCTGCGCTGAAGCGAACTCCTGGTCGATGGAGAAGACGGGAAGTGTGGGGCCCACTTGCGTGGACGTGCCCGCACCCGGGGCGCCGGTACCCATGTTTTTGTCGCCGTTCGGGAACAAGGCCGAGCACAGCACCGGCAAGGGCTCCTGGCCAGTCTTGAGTCGCTCACGAAGGGCGGTGCACACACGCTGGACCGTGTCTATCGTCTCGTCCGCGTCCTCGCTGAAGACGTCCTCGGTGTTTGCAGCGTGGGCGTGCTCCAGTGTGGACGTGGCGACCGTGGGCGGGGACGTACCGCCAACGGCGGGAGAAGCCTCCGCGGTGCTGCTCAGTGTCAGTTGTGAGCGATCCTGTTGCAGAGCTTGCGATGATGTGCTGGCATGATCGAGAAGTCTTCCCTGGTGCGATGTGCAATCACACAGACCTGAGAAAAAGTTTGTCCAAATGAGGAGCCAGTTCTGCAGCGCTACCAGAGCCTCAGCTTTGGTCGCACTGGAGGGCTGCAATGACGACGACGGAGCAGCGTTCCCTCGCGCTACCATGGTTGATTGACCCCTCTCGGCCCAGCGCATCGTCCAGGCCTCCTCAGCTGCTGCAACGACCTGTTCGATCACGGCGTAATAGAGCAGCTCGACACGGGAGCGAAACTTCATGGGCCTGCGCTCTCCTCTGCAAATGTTACCCGCAGCATCAGACCCCTCTGCGCCGGGAGCGTAGCAGTCGCCCTGACCGGTGCCGCCGCTTGGATTCACAGCCCCGTGATGACGCCCGGCATCTAGCCACAGCTCTCTGAAGCGCTCAGCATGCGTGCTCGGACGACCCAACACGTACGCACGTAGCGGTGACGAGCGACTGGTTACATCGCAAAGCACTGCCTTCACCTTGCACTCAAGCAGTTGCAGAGTGGTCGGCTCTTGCACCAGTGCAGCGGCCATGACACCAGACACCAACACCGAAAGAAACAGCCCGGAGAAGCCGCGAGTAACGGTGAAGGTAAAGTAACCTCCCTTTTCGACGAAGTCAATGTAGTCCTCCAAGGTGCACCCCCGCGACAGAAGCTTCGTTATGGTTATGAGGTGGCCTGACCAGATGGTGGAGTCGAGCTTCTGCGCCGCCACCCTCGACTCCTGCAGCTGCCGAATGGTGGCCATCGTCACTCGGCTCTCGTTCGCGATGTCCACGGCGCGACGACGACAACCAGGACAGCTGCTTTCTTCAGCTACTTCACGGTATCCAATCCACGTGGCCACGAACGCGAGGCGATGCACCTGCTGCGGCGAGCAACTCCACCAAAACGGCTCTGGTGGCAGCGCGTGCGAGTGGCGTCCACTGCTGCATTTATGCAGCGCACCTGCCATGCTCTGAGCGCTGGCGTCTCCTCCCAACGCGAGAGAGCCGGGAGAGCCTGACGGCACCGCACTGCTGAGGAGCGGAGACGGGTTGAGACTGGAAACGTGCGGCGGTACCGACCCGGCCCCTGCGTTCAACTGCGCCCCCTTCGCGCTGCTGGCGCCAGAGCTTCGATCGGTGATCAATGTCTGTCCACGTAGAATGGGGGCCAAATGGCCCCCGAAGGCATCCATCACTTTGGAGAGCAACGCAATGTCGCCTTGGTTGCACAGTTCGAAAACTACATCTCCATCAACCACCAGCGAGGGGTGGTGTTGGGGCAGCGCGCTGAGGCCAACGCAGTAGTCACGCACAAATTCCATGGCGGACTCCGGCACCACCGGCGTGGGGCACTGCCCGCGTCGCTTTATCTCGAAGACGATGCTCTGCAACAGCGGGCGCATTGCCACGAGGACGTTGCTCAAGCAGTACTCCTCGCCCTTGTCCTCGAATAGGGAATCCTCCTCTTTCAGGAGTGCATCGTTGTACCGGCACAGGTTCTCCACGAGCGCCTCTTCACTGACAACGGCGCCACTGCTGCAGTGGGAGCCACCAGCGATGGCGCTCTCGATGTCACCCGGGCAACCGCCAACAGACGAAGCCTGTTCAGATGCCCCTCGAGCTGAACTCGGGGGGCAGCAGCCCTTGTGGATAACTGAAGAGGAGGGGGGACGGATGCGACCGTCAAAGTGACCCAGCAGAGTCACTGCACCACTGAGTTCTCGGCGCACCTGACACTCAAGAATCGGGACGGCAGAGACCGGCGGATGCAACACGACGTCATTGTTTGCAGGCGTATCCAAGGCACCATTGGTGTGAGCCTGGACTGCAGGTGGGGAGCCCAGCCCATCTGTCGCAGTGATGCCACCACCAATAGTGCTTTGTGTATTCGCTATGAGCGTCATCGCGGCTACCGCATGCACTGCGTGGAACTCCAGGAGATCCTTGGCTTCCGACTTGCTGGCCGTCATGAGAGCCACGTGCAGTGGGCACCACAAGTCTATGGCGCAGTCCAGATCGCGCCGTGTCTCTTCGGGGACTGACATAGGATCGTCGAGGAGGCTCACCTCTACCAGCACAGCGCGGTAGGCGAGCTCGGAAGCGAGACCAATCGAGGCTTCCTCTGCGTACTTGTGCATGGCTTGGACGCGTGACTTTATGTGATCGGTGCCGTCCAGTGGATCCATGCTGCCATCATCGAGTACCCGAAAGGTGACAGGCTCCCCTTGATGCACAGCAGTGTACCAACACTTGTTGTCCTCGCTGGGCCTGCGCAAGACCGTGAACTCCGCCTGCGCAGCCAAGCCGCCGGCAGTATCCCCAGATTCCATGACGTTGGGCGCAGGCAACCTGCAAGAGGAGGAGGAGAGAGGAGAGGGTTGGGGGAGGGTTGGGGGAGGGGGGAGTCTTGTGAGAGCTGCGACAGGATTGCCGACGCACACCCAGACATACACACATACACACACCAAGCAAGTCAGCGCACCGCAACCAAGTGTAAGCGGGTGCGTGGCTTTATGTAATGTATATGCGTATATGTATATATATGTGTAAAGAACGAACACAACAACGATTTGTGAGCTGGTGTAAGACGGAGGCGCAGGTAAGGAGGAGGGATGAGGAGGAGATGGCAGTAGAGGGCTTGTGACCGGAGAGCGTCAAGAAGAGAGAGTACACCACCACCACCACCACCACCACCATCAAATGAGACCAAGAGATCGACGGTGACATGAGCGGAGCCGTGTGTATGTGTGTGTGTGTGTGTGTGTGTGTGTGTTGGGGGAGGAGGGAGGAGAGAAAAAAAGCCGACAAGGCAAAAGTGTATGACTCAACAGTACTCACAGAAGCGCGCACCCAAAGTGAAGACGCGATCGTACACACACATATATATGTGTGTTCCATACACCTATGCAACAGCATCCCCACACACCCTCCCTCCCTCCCTCTCCCCCCCCCACCCGTTCGTGGAGTGGTTTATTGAAGCTCGCGTGCATTCTTGTGTCTGTATAGGTGTGTGTCTATTCTTCATGTACATATACATATGTGTATACATCATTGCATTCTGTTTTCATTGATACATGTGTAGCGTCCCTCCCACCCACCCATGCACACGCACACACACAGAGTGGAGCTACAGGTTCGTTGGTCAGCAAAGAAGGGGGGAGGTGGATGACCGGGAAAAAAAAGGCAGCGATTCGAGAGCCGCATATAAACCAGTATGGGAGAAACAAAAAAGAAAAAAAACGGGAATTCATCTGCGAACCGATCGGAATACCCCAGAACGAGAAAAGGGGGTCTTCCTCAGGCTCGAGCCACAACATGCGCACCCACCCACACACACACAGACGACCACATAGGCAGCGTGCGCCTGTGCATCACTGCTGCTGCTGCTGCTCTACTATGTAGCGTGATATGCGCCGCATCCACTCATGCAGGCCAGGGTTGTAGAAGCGAAGAGATGTAGTCCCACTGCGACCGCTGCAGCCGTCGTCGTCGTCGTCGTCGCTTCGACCGGCCCCGTGATCGGTTGCCCTCCCGTGAACGTTGAAGACTGCGTGGCCTCCGATCCACTCCTCAAGGAAACCAATCACATCACTGGAGAGGACGCACCGCGGAAGAAGACGCTGCACATCGGCCTCGATGCGTGCCTCATCGAGTATGGCCCCTTCAGAGTTGGAGTATAGCGAGGACTCATACGCAGCGCTCACGATAGTCTCCAGCAGCTCCATCAGTAGGTTGGACTTGGCTTCGTCAAGCTCTTCCTCGAGTTGGTGAAGCCTTCGGCGGCGCTCAACAGCCTGCCGAGACCGCGCCGCGTCTGCGAGGTCGTCACGGATAACGTGAGCCCCAGCGTGCAGCCCATCCGCACCCCCCGCACCAGCGATACCGTTACCGTGTGAGAGACTCCGCCCTGCCCCGTTCGTTTTGTTCGCAGCCTTGCGCCCCGAAGAGGCAGAGGGACTTGTCGCTGAGATGCTACTTGCCGCCGACGCTGCTCCAGGCGAGGATGACCCTCCAGGGTAGCCGCCGTTGGTGCCCGCCCGCGCACTACCATCTGCCGCGGCTCCTTGTTGAATAGACTGAGACCCAGCACCGACACCTGAAGCCACACCACCCATGCCGGTGCTGCCACCGCCACCGCCGGTCAGTCCACGTGACCGAAGGGCTGCTTGGGCTTGTGCAACAGCGGTCGCCAAGGCATGGCGTGCTACAGCTGCGTGATCGCTCGCCGAATCGCTGTCTGCGCTGTTGGCCCCCACAGCAAGTGGGGTGGCAGTCGCAGCGTGATCGTCTCTTTTCTTTGTACCTTGAACTTCCACTGCAGTCGCTGCCGTAGCACCGCCTCCTCCCGCAGGAACAGCAGCAGCGCCATTTGCCATGTCCTCTGTGCGCTTACCGCTGCTCTCACTGGACCCACTGCTCTTGCAACGACAAGTGGCCTCACCTGCACGAGTGCCTGGACCCTCCTCCATCTCCAGCCGCCGCATGCAGGCTCGAACTGCGCGAAGGTGTCGACGCAGAGTACGTAGGGTACTGCCAGAGACTTCGAATGACACGCACGACCACCGCAGCGGCGCTGGCTCGCACGGTGGAGCTAGGCCGTCGTTCTTATGCGATGCTACGCTCGACCCGCCACTGCCGCCTGGGGCTGCCAAGGCTGTAGCAGGTGAGTTGAAGCTTCCCTTTCGCGCGAGCTTGCGTGCAGCGCGGGCGACATGCGAAAAAGTTGCCGCCAGCGATGGCGGTGGTGGTCCCTTGGCAGCGCTGTCCGTATCCTGCGGAGACACTTTACGTTGCCGGTGTAGCTGCTGCCGTTGATGATGTTGGATGAAGTCCAGGTATGCCCAGTTGGTTGACGGCACAAGTACTTCACGGGTGGTGTTGGCTGCGTTAGGAAGGATAGGCGGCCACCAAGCACCACCGGCACCACGATTCGAGCCACCCACTGCACTACCAGTCAACAGTGATACCTGACCGCCTGCGCGCCCAGCGTGGCTGCCTGCTGTACTTGTGTTAGCGCCAATGGCAGACTGCCGTGATGCCCCCCGCACGCGAGACGACGACGACGTAGCAGATACACTTGACGACGAAGCAAGCCCCGTGCCTGTTGCGCCGCTTTCTCCGCTCGCGGCCGCCGCGTTGAGGACGCTGCTTGGCGGCAGCAGGACGCAGTTTTCGGGAGACGATGCCACAACACTTGTGAGAAGGGCCGGCGGTGCAGTAGCCGCCTCTGCATCCTGCAGAGGTGACACGCACAGGTACAACTGCCAGCGTGACTCATGTCCGCTGCCTCTGACCGTGGTAGTAGTCGTACGTACTCGTGAAGAAGTAATTCGATTACTGGCGTCACGACTAGTGATGGTCGGAGCTCCCCCAGCTGCTCCCGCCCCGGTGGCGATGCAAAGAGCGGCAGCGGCAACGGAGTTGTAGAGCGGTGCCCCGAGCACATCAGGACCGAAGACAGAGAAGAGGGCCGTCGGCACTGCCGTCAACAACAACGGCGGTGCCAGCGCCTTCCACACATCCGCCTCCGTCAGCCTCACACCTAGCGCGGCGCTGCCTCCTCCACCTGCCCCAGCGGCGGCGTTGGCGGATGACGCAGACGACGCTGGACCTGCGCGACGGGAGTGGCCACCGCTGCCGCCGCGCCGCGAGGGCTGCGGTTGCGGCACCTGCTGCTGTGACAGAACAGCACCGATGCTCTCCAGCAGTGTCTGCCGCTCGTCGTCGCGGTAGCACAAGTAGGTGCAGTTCGCTGGTGTCGAGAGGCGCTGCAGGTGCCGTGTCAGCAACTGCCGTGCAACGTCGTGCTCGAGAGCATCGGTAACAGGCGTCAGCGCGTGCGCTGAAGCCGCTTCATCGCAAAGCATTGCGTATGTCAACGCCATCGTTGGGACGTTCAGTTGTGCTACTTTGGAACCGCCCAGAGCCGACAGAGCGCCAGGCGCCGTTGATGCGCTCGACCCTTTGGGCACGTTTTTGTGTGTACGACCCCCATTGGCGCCGCGATCCGATTCGGAACCGACGTTAGTCACCAGAGGTGCCCCTCCAGTACCCGGAGGTGACAACAGCTGCTGCTGCTGTTGTGTGGACATGTTGCTGTAAAATGGGTGCGAGAGAACATCTGCAGAAGCTGCGGTGCCACTGCTGTCTGCGTTGCTGTTGTGCATCGTGGGGGTCAATCGTCCAACTGTGTCTTGAGTGCGCTGCAACGCCGCCAACAGAAACTCGGGCCACGGTGGCTGCCCCTGTCCTCCACCGTTGGTCTCGCTCAACGTAAGCGCGGCGGCCGCGACACGCGCGTCTGTGGCATAGCCGCGAAGACTGTCCGCCCCGGTCCGCACGCGCCGTTCCATATCGGAGACCAGTCCCGCTAGCAGTGTGCACGCAGCGGCGATGGCATCCAGCTGCGAAACCAAGCCAGTCCCAGAGACGGTCGTCGCTGACAGGGGCTGTGCCCCCCCCTGTTTCGAGAGCGTGTTGTGTTCACAAGCGCGGAGAACGCGGGCGTAGGTAGAGACAACCCTTGTCAGGTCCAGCAGAATGGCCCGCACATATGCGTGCCGCTGAACTGGCAGCTCAACACAACAGTGCAGCACGCGGAGAAGGTCACCACACACGTCCCGTACGGGAAGAGGAAAGGCGCGCAGCGTATCCTCGCGTGACGACAACAGTGGTGAGGAACCTGTCTGAGGTGCGACGGATGCCAAGTCGTTCGTGTCCCCCGGCACGTCGGAGCTGCCGACGTCGACTCGACACACATCCCCACCTGCGCGGGCCGTCGCCAACAGATGCGTGCAGACTTCTCGCACCTTGAGCTGCGCTACCCAGAGTTGGGACTCGAGCCAGCAACTGGAGTGCGCTGCTGTGTCGTATTGAGGGCTGACAGCTTCTAGTGCCTGCATCAGCGAGGCGGCTGCGTCACTGGTGACTGATGCAGAGACGCCAGAGGCAAGCGAGGTGCATGTCGGGTCATGGTTTGTGTTGTTGCTTGGCGTTTTAAGGATCGGTGTCGTGAAACGATGCTTCGAAGTGCGACAAATCCCATGTTCTTCGCTGCTGCTCGCCTCGGTTCTACCACACATAGATGCGGGTGTGGTCAGCGTCGTCCACACAGGCTGATGGGCCTGCTGCTCTAATGCGTAGTGGTTCATCGCATCATGTAACCTCCACAGCTTCGCTGCCCCTGCACACCGTGACAGCACGAGGGAGGGGAGGATGGAGTATGCGCAAGGCGATACAAGCACGTAGTGCCGCTGATGCTGAGATGCAGACCATTCCAATAACGCAGCAGAGCTGAGCGATGGCGAAGCGACGCAGGTCAAAGGGCGCCAGGGTAGCACACCGTGTTCTGCCGTCGCCAGTCGGGTTAGATGCATCAGGTTGTCAAGCGACATGTTAGATTCGAAAGGCACACCCTGATGCTTGCGCCACCACCGAAGAGCCGTCAGCGTGACACATCTGTCCTCGGAGAGGCCCATCATTGGACAATCGGCTATAACAGCAGCTGCTGGCAAGGTGGAAGCTGCTGCACAATGACTGAGCTCCAGCGCCGCAACAACGTCGGAAGCCTCGCGCATGCGACCCAGCTGCGTCAGGGCGTAGAGCCGGTACAACTGAAAGGTGGTCCAATAGCTAGCGTCCTTGTACGTGCTGCTGTCGTCGGATTTCCCCACCCCCTCCACCCCAAAGGCTGTACATAAAGAGAGGCCTTGCGACCCCGCAGCCCCCTCCAGCTGGGGGTACTGGCGAAGGTGACTATAACAGCGGCATATGAGCAACCACACACGTACCCAGTGATCATAATCAAACACAAACCGCGCCAAGGCCTGGTCGCTGCCTTGGAACCCGAGGCCCTTCAATGAATGGGGGGGCGCCGTGGGAGTAGGGGAAGGCGATTCGACAGGGGATCCCGATTGCTTCGGTATCCTCGAGTGCGATGCCGCGTGGGTGATGGGGGGTGTGGCATGCAACGAAGAGGAAACCAAATATGAGGATGACGGCTGTGCCTCACTGTGCTCGGCGATGGACGCTGTGAGCCAACGTACACCTGCGGTATAGTCCCCCTGGGCTATGAGGAGCTCGGCCGTGAGGAGGAGGGCATGCTGTCGGATGGCCCCGATAGTCCCGAGCCACGCAGCGCAAGGAGAACCCGAGGCAAAGCCGCTGCCACTTCCATCGTCGGTGTGACTCGCTCGCTGTGCCTCATCCGGAAGAGAGACTACGGCAACTGCGGCACCTTGGGCCGAGGCGGCGGCGGCGGCTCGTGATTTTGGCGCATGTGCGGACGAAGCCGTCGCAGCCCCAGAGGCACCGTGCGGTCGAACCGCGCTGAGACTGCCCTCCACCACACTTGAAGGAGCAGGCGGCTGCCCAGTCAAAGCGCAACACACATCTGGGTTGATTAGAGATTGGAGAAGAGCGCTGGCGTAACAGCACGCTTCCGTACAGGCGTTGGCAGGTCGATCGCCGCGAACAGCTGCTGCTGCTGCTGCTATTGGCGGTGACAGCAGCAGCGGCGAGGCTCGACCTCCGTTACCTCCTCCCGTGCGTAGTGATGCCGTGGGCAGGGGGGAGAGGGATCGACTTGAGACGCTGCTGCTGGCACTACTAGCGAAGGCTCCCGGCACTGAAGGATTGACGGTGGCGGTGGTGGTCATCATCATCAATGGTGATGAGAGCGCCGCCACTGCAGCAGCAGCAGCAGTCACGGAGGATCCTGCGGTGTGCAGGAAAGCAGGGTCGTACGTGCCGAGACACACGAGCAGCTCGGCAATCGCCAATTGCAGTCGCCGCGTAAGACATGCCCCGTAGCGCTCCTCCAGCGCGGCCGACGCCAACACACCAGTGGCCAAGCCTAAACGAGGCGGGACATCTCCTTCTCTGTTGCCGGGGTTGCTGTTGTGCTTGACAACAGAGTCCAGAGGGATCCCTGGCAGACACGCAGCCAAGAACGCCCGCACGGCTGCGGTGTTGTGCACAGACGCCGGGCTCTCTTCATCCTTGTAAAAAGTGGACGGCGCCGTGGCGCTGCTGCTTGGCGACGGCGAGGCTGGGGGTAGGGTGGCGGCTATCGCCGCTGTGGTTGCACCGACTGGCAGTGCCGCAGCGCACCCAAGCGAGTAGAAGCCCGGCAGGGTTTCCTCTGCGCCCAGGAGACCACCACTCATTGGCTGCGGCAGTCCAGCACCAATGCACACGCGGTAGATGTGGCGCATCGCAACTGAAAAACTTCCGAGGCGGGCTGCCGCCGCCGCACGCACCAGCCGCGCCTCCACCGTCAATTCGACACTTTGAAGGACGACGGTGGCAATGAAGTCACTGAAGGCCGCCAAGACGGCGGACTCGCCGCTATAACACGCGTAGAGGGGCCTCATGAGAAGGCGCTGGGCGGTGGATATCAAGTCACGCGTCACGTCCGTCAATGCGCCCGGGATCCCTGTCGGCAACCGCTGTTGCCGAACACTAACAGCAGTTGGTCGTGGCGCAGCGCTGAGTAGTGCACTGACGTGGTGGACGTCGAGGAGACTGTATTGTGCAGGGGGAAGAGGCGGCAGCTGAACACCCGCGACAAGGGTGTGGCCTTCGTCCTTTTTAGCGGCAGTGGGTGAAACGACGCCTGGCAATCGCCAGTGCTGGTGAACGAGAAGGGCGCAGAGAAGACTGGCGGCTGTTGCGCGCGGGCTGTCAGTCGGGAACGCATGATTGGCCAAAGCGCTGAGCGCTGCGGCAATCCACAGCAGCTGCTCTAGACTTCGAGGACCGCTGCTGGGCGGTGCAGGGGGCGCGGTGCGGTGCCGGTGCCAGTCCTCCAGTGCATGCGGCGTACCAAGGAAGCAATCGAGTGCGTCGGTCCAGCACTTTGCAGCATCGGTGAGACGGGAGGCGGCGTAATAGAGGTTCCCTTTTTCGTAGAGGCACTCGCCGAGAGGCTGAAGAAGTCCTGCCGTGCGCAGACTCTTGGCGACACGCTCATACTGCTTCACCATGGCTCTCCAAGAAGCGCTGGCTTCGTGTGTGTTAGGGCCTCGTGTCAGCATCGCCTTCGAAGGTGGATTAACAACGGATGTGGGAAACGATTGCAACTGCTCATGATGCTGCTTCGGATGTGTGTGGAGTGTTCGCCCCTCGCTGGCCGACAGCTCCGCACATGCCGCTCGCGCAGCGCTGAGCAGCTGAAGTCCTTCCGGCACGTGGCGCATCGCTTGATTGTACGCCTCTTGCGTCTCTGGCGAAGGTTGGCTATGTGAGTTCTTTTCCGCCTGAAGGATTAGTGGCAGCAGCTCCCCGGCGTACCGGCCCGCCGTGAGATCCTGTGCGACGCGGTACGCAGCCTCCAAACGCACCAGCGGGAGAGAGGCAAAGACACCGGCAAGGCAAATGATTTGCTCAATGAGGGTGGCCTCACGCATGCCTCGGCCGTAGTTGGCCGCGTCGATGGAGGCACGTCTTTCGGCGTCAGCGCTGCCGTCGCTGCCGATACCGTGCCCTCCCTCGGCTCTCCGACTGGATTCCATCTGGGAGCCGATCACGGTAGTGGCGGCTGGAGGACCGCTGGTCGCCGCAGCATCGCTGCCTCGCGGGACACCTTCAAAAGTGAAATACTGCATTGTGGCGGCGGCGGCCACGGCGGCAGCGAGGACGGCCTCTCTGCTGGGCACCGACACGCTCTGCAGCGCGTTCATACGCCGCTGCACACTTCCGGCGCGCGACCTGCTGTCGCCGCACCCCGTCGCAGAGAACCTCAGCAACTCCGCTGCTGCCAAGAGCGTCGTTTTTATCGCGACGCTCTGCTTCAGCTCCGGCAGCAGCTCCTGCGCCTGGTGAAGAATGTGTACCTTGGCGTTCAGCTCGTCTCGCTCAGCCTCCATGCGAGTCGCCGCCTCCGCCTCGACGCATAAGCGTAGCTGCAGCTGTTCGTGCGAGCGTTGCCGCTGCGCGCGGAGACGAGCCTCGTGGACAGACTGCAGCTCTTCATGCTGCCCGAGAAGTGTTGCCAAAGACAACAGCGACGGAACACTTCGGTGGTACTGGAAACGACGGTGCCAGCTGACGTCAGCGCCGACCTTCATTACTGTGGGCTGCAGCATCCCAGCGTGTACGTCTCGGCGAGCGTCCCAGTAGCCATGCTGCACTGCAGCGATGCAGAAAAGCGGAGACGCCACCAGCTGCCTCACCATCGCGGTAATCGCCGCTAGCGAAGAGCCCGATATGCCCTTTTTATGAGGCACCATCACTCGCAACTCACGCAAGTGGTGTACCGCGAGCTGCACCGCCGTGCTAACCCGTGCCGGTAACCAAAGATATTGAAAAAGAAGAGCTGCGCGAGTGCAATGCTGAAGGAGCTTCACGGTGGTCTGAGACGGTTCCTCCAGTACCTCAGTCGTAGAGTCACTAGCGCTGTTTGGCTGCCTCTCAAGGCTGGCCCTGCCCTGGGTAGTGGCGACCGAAGCTGAGCTGACAACCTGACCTCCGCCAGACAGTTTTCGGTCAGCAGTCACACCGGCCCGTGCATCATCATTACCTCGACCACGGCCACTGACCAGGCAGAGCACCTCCCGCATGTGGCGCTCGTGCGTAACCGCCGTGTGCTGTGCCACCGCCCCCATGTGAAGCAGTGTCGCCTCGCACAGGTGCAGCTGGGCCATGAAGGGCATGTTATACTGTGTGTAGCGGTGCCGCAGCGTCTGTGCCGCGCGTCTTCGCCGCCACCGCGCGATTGCACAAGTAAGCTGCATCAGACCCTGTTGCTCGGTGAGGCTCCACAGACGCGTCACAGCGGTGTAGGACGGCGTCAAACTCCCCGCATGTTCATCGTCGTCCTCATCGTCGCTCTCCTTGCCTCCCCCCGGCCCATCCGACTTGCCCGCCTTCCTTTTTCGAGTAGCGCCGCGGTTGGCGGTTTTCTTCTTGGCTCCTGCCGCCGCCTTTCCGCCCTCTTTCTTTGCCCCCGACGCTGCGACAGGCGGTGCCTCGTCCGCAGTGCCGGTCACAGCGGTTTCCCGCGGTGCCGAGTGACCAACACTGTACCCGCCGCGTGTCAGCCACGCCTGCGTCTCCGCGTCCACGGCGCTAAGGTAGGCGTGCATGGAGCGTCGGTTTTGATCGACTTGCTCGCGCACAGCCTGCATGATGAGGCGCACATCCGCAATAATCATGGCCGCCGCTGCGACAGATGTGCTGCGTGCCGTGATGGGTATGCACCCCACTTCCACAGAAGCGGCGTTGCTCATCAGGTGGCGCTTTCGGGCAGCGGCAGCGGCGGCGGCGGCGGCGGCGTTGGCGTTTGTGGGGTTTGAGCTGGCGGCACCACCGCCGCCGCTTCCATGGGAAACGCTGTCTTCCGCGTCGCTGCACATGGCCAGCATCTCCTGCACCACGTGCACAGCCAGCTTGGCATAAGCGGGGTCATCCTTGTACTTGCCGAGAACATCTAGGAGAATCAAGCTCGTTGTGCCACCGCCGCCGGCAGCGCCCCCAATGTGCCCACGGCTGCTCCCGACACCACGGCTGCCACCACTACCAAAAGACGCCGCTGTCGCGCCGCCGCTGCTGCCCACGAAACGCCTCAGCGTCACGCTGTACTGCCGAAGCGCCACAATGACATCCGAGTACACAGCAGGAAGACCTTGTAACCGCAGCAGGGACGAATGCTTGCTCGTAGAGGCCGACGGAGATGCTATATCCAAGATCGACGCTGTCGTCTGCGAGCGCAACAGACGTGTAGCATGCTGACACGCGCAGCGCATAAAGTCTGCGGGCGAGTCTACCAGCGGCTGCTGTTGCACTGCTTCCTCAACATCCCCTTTACCTCGTCGCTGTTGCGGAGCTGACGTCATTGAACTGACCGCCTCGTGCGCGGTGCAGCCAACACCGCCCTCTGTGGCGCTGGTATCCGTGTCAGGGATCGTACTCCCATCCGTGGTGGCAGAGAAGATCAGTGGCCACAACGCCGGGACGTGCAACACCACGTTCTCGAAGAGCTCTACTAACTCAGCGGGCAGGCTGTTGTGCAGGACAACTGTGCTCCACTCAAAGGCGGAGCGTCGATTTAGCGCGTCCGTTGCGCCAGCGACTGGAGTAGAAAAAGAAGACGTGATTCCAGTAGAGGCACCACCATCTGCTGCGTCCCCCCCCTTCGCCCCACACCCCCCGTGTACCCTCGTCCTGTCGTCGAAGGCGTCCTCGAGCGCGAGGTACGCCAACCCGGGGTATTCAAACGGAGGCAAAGGTGCCTCCAACGTGAGGCCGTCACCACCCTGGGCATTGGGTGCTGCATGAAGAGTGCTGCCGCGATGTACGCGTGCGTGGCGTCCGCTCTTGCCAGCACCTGCGCCCTTCGGTCCCGCCTCAGCATCGGCCGTGGCCTCTGCCGCCAGCGCCTTTTGCCGCTGCTCCTGCATCAAGCGCTGGTGACCATCAAACACGCGCCGCGCCCACAGCGCCTCTTGCGCCGCCGCGAGCCGAAAGCGGTGCTGTCGAGCATTGGGGTTCCGCAAAACGTTGTTCCACACGTGTACCAGCGTCACCCACAGCAGCCTAAGCAACACATCAGCCATAGGAGGAGGGCAGGCCGTCGCACCCACAGTCGTCATGGTCGACGACATGACATACGTCAGTTGCTCCTTGAATATCGTCAGTACGCGCACGGCGAGCAGCTGCACCGCCGCATCGGCCCATTGTGGGGAAGAGGGGGTGAGTGCAAGCAGAACCTCACACAGCGCCACGAGGGGTGGCAAGAGGAGTGGCGCCGCAGCCGTATTTGGCGTAGGCCTGCCTTCGGTGTTGCCGTTGCTACAAGTGAAGTAGTTCAAAATAGCAGACACCAGCTGCTGAGCCGTATCGACCGCCAGTGGCAGAGACATGAACGCAATGGTGGCAGATACCGAGGACGTCGTCTGTGGCCTTTCCATCAGAGAATCACTGGCGCCTCTTCCGGTGTCCTCTATGCCACAACCGTGCGCCTCCGACAGGTCGGACATCCGTTGGATTTGCAACGCAAGCACGAGTCGGTAGACACCCTGTAAACACCCCAGCGCGTCGCTGCCAAAGGTATCCTTGCTTGTAGAAACAGCCGCCATCGAGCTCAGCGCGCGACAGTAGGCAAGTCGCGTTGTTGTGCTAATCGCCTGCAGCACAGACCACCTCGGCTGAAGCATCAGTCGCTGAATGAATGCCGTGGTGACGACTGTCATGACATCCCCACTGTGACTGCTATTCGTATGACCCGGTCTCTCCAGCAAAACCTGCGCATCCAGCACCGCGCGAACCTGATCCGCCTGCTCGCGCGTGCCGTAGACGTTGGCGGCCTCCGATATGTAGCACCACAGCAGCAATGGTGTGTAGAGCACCAGCGCCTCAGCCGCCGCTGCAGTCGGCGCGCGCGTATTAGAGAAAGAAACCTGTGGACTCGGATTGCGCCTCAGCTGTTTCTTGGCAGCACCAGTCTCCTCAGCTTGGCGCATGCTACGTATGGCCTCATCCAGCAGCCGCTGCTGGGCACTTGGGTTGGCCGTGTTCAGCGGCACCAGCGCGGTACACACGAGCGCATCAAGGAGCAGGTAAGACGCACTCATTGCCGCCGCGTTGTGTGACTGAGACTGCGCCGACAACTGCTGGCGCTGCTCCGCCACCCAGTGGTGGAGGCGCAACTCTTCGTCTTTCGCGGAGACAGGAAGTACTGGGGTAGCCCACTCGAGATGGCGCAGGATGCGGAGCTCTTTTGCGGTCGTGCGGCCGTATACCTCTTGCTTTTCGTGCCGCCCATGCAGCGTCTTCAAGTCCATGTTCTGAGAGGTGTAAGCGCTTTGATGCGCCTGAAGACGTGCAACCTGCCAGCGCACGGTCACCCACAAAGAGGTGAGCTCCGTCAAGGCATCTCGCACTGCGGTGAGCTGACTGTAGTTTGAAGGAACCACTTTGCACGGCGCATCCGCGTCCTTTATTTCACTCTTAGGGGCCGAGTGCACTTGTGTATGCGCATCATCGGTACCATGCGCCACAGACTTGCGGAACGCTGTGGCCGGTGCGTCCGCTCGTGCGAGTAATGACTCTACGCGGAGCTGGAGATGCCCTCGTACACGATCGGCAAGGCGACGTGCTGTCACGCCGTGCTTGATTAGTCGAGTCAGCTGTGCAGGTGGAATGGACGTCCCTGACACTGCCGCTGATGCTGCAGAAGATGGGGTCAAGGTCGGTATAAGTTCCAGGAATCCACTCTCTGCGCTGCGCACCAGACTGGCGACACAGCGGTTGTCCGTCAGCTGCATATCAACACCACCTCCGCTTGCACCGCTGCGCCACACCGACGTCAACACGCACAACATCACCGCCGTGTAGGTGGCTTCCTCGTCGGCTTCTCGCTCCGCTATGGAAAGCGGCGCAGGTTCTGTGGCGGCGTTTCGAGCGGTCTGAGTGGCGCCGTCCTCGGTTGGCGTTGCATTGCGCACTTGCCGTTGTGCGCGGTGTCGCTGCCACTGGTTGCGTAGCTCGCCGCTGCAACGGAGAAGAAACGATGCAACCTCTGCCACAACTGGCTTCAACACCGACAGCGTGATCCCCATCGGGGTACGAAGCCCTCCCGCTGCTGTCTCCATCACATCAGCGCTACCAACGGCCTCGCCTGTACTGGCCGCAGAGGAACAAGAAGAGGGCAGTGGTGACGGCGGTGCGTAGAGAGCCGTGGTGACCTTGTCAAGGAGCGCCGCAGGTGCTCTATAGAGTCGAAGTGACTGAGGCGTTGTAGAGGAGGGCAGCAGCAGCGTGTCTCCACCAGCACCATCGCTAGTGTTGCTGAGGGGGGCCGTGGCACCTTCGATTCTGGATCGATCCGCGTTCTCCGTGAACTCACGCAATGGAACCTCGCGTACACGGCGGCCACCACCGGTGCATCGCCGCTGGAGCTGAGAGAGCCGCAGGCCCACTTGGGAAAGCGCGAGGAGCCGCATGTACTCGGCGTGCTCCTCTGTTAGATTTGGCAAGGGAAGCGATGGGTTGGTGAAGGCGGCGGGTGCGTCGGCACCGCTAAGTGCGTTGTCTACAGCGGCAAGCGCGAGAAGCGTCACCGTCAAGGCACTCTCGCCTTTCGCCAGGCGATGCTGACGGCTCTGAAGCATCACAGTAAGCACCAACACGCGGAGCAGCTCAATGCATTGTGTGCAGGCCTCCATCGCAACTAGCCGCGTCACAGGCGCAGGTAACCACCGTGGTGACAACTGGGCTGTGGCGCCGCCGCCAACAGCAGTAGTCGCCGCGAGCTTTGCACCTGCGATTCCCTGCTGCTGCTGCTGCTTACGCCACCACGACTCCAAGGCCACCCCAACCTGAACGGTAATGGCAGGCTGCGAAGAGGCCATGGCGAGCGTGCGGAACGCTGTCACGGAGCTCGGAGCGGCATTTTCGATGTCGTCAAACGCACCACGCGCTGCGAGCACAGCAGCCGTCCCGGGCGGCATCAGTGTTGATGGCAAAAAGAGTGTTTCCCATGTCAGATGGCGGTAGAGGCAGCGCATATCTGCGGCGTTGTATAGGAAGCACCGTGGCAAAAGAAGCGCCGACGTCGAGCGACTTGTAATCGGCGCCGTGGAGACCTCGAGGGGTGGTTGGCTCTCCAGGTGCGGCTCTCTGACGCTGAAAGCCTCCACCGATGATGCGCACATAAAGTCTGCCACACCGCCCACATCCCCAGCAGCGTGGGTGGCGAGTACGTCGACGCGGTCGTCGATGTGTAGCGTACTCTCTACATCACGCAGCACGGTTGCGTGTGTGAGGATGCCCAGCTGGGTGCCAACACCATAGGAGGTTGATGATGATGATGACACGAGGGCCTCTGAGCCGGCGGGCGCCAGCCCGGTCGCTGCCACTGCTGCTCCATGAAGGAGTACTTCCAGGGCTTCGACACAGCCCCGATACATTGCATGCAGCATATGCATCTGCACACCGGTAAAGGGAGCTGAAGCACCAGAACCCGCTGACATGACCGGCGCCACCTCGCTGAGGCTAGAGAATAAGGAAGCTTGACTGCCCGCGTTCTTGAGAGGCTTACGGTCGCCGCTATCCTTGGCGCCAAGCCCAGCAGCGCTCTTCGCCCGGGTTTGCTGCACCTCGGAGGACAGCCGGTCAATACACTCCGTAGCGCCGCCGCTGTTCGTGCCGTCTAGGCTGCCCGCGCAACGCGGTGCTGCCCCAGCAGACTCTATGCTCGTGATCAGCTGCAGTAACAGGCCCAGTGCCATGTGGGGGAAGCGTGCTGCCACTACCACCACACTTGGGTGCGAGTGCGCCACACTTCTGGGCAGGGCAGGCGAAGGCGCTCCTGTTTCGGGCGGTTCTTCTGCCTGCTGCGCTGCCCCCTCCGCTGCCTTCCCCACCTTGTACTTCCCCGACCCCGCGGCACCTCCACTGGGATTGCCAGCCTTGCCTTTCCTGGAGGACTTCTCCGGTGATGGCCCTGCCCCTGCTTGTCTAGAACCGGAGATGAGCAGCGATCTTGGGCTATTGCCCCGTGCTCCCTCACCAGCGTTATCGTCCACGGCATTCCCGTCGTCGTACTGCACGTCGCTTGTCGCGGCGGAGCGCAGCGCCTCAGCTGCCTCCCATTTGCCGGCGAGGAGGGCACACTGCTGCTGCACCTGCGCCGCACACGTCCAAAAGATGCTGAGTAAACAGGCACCGGTCATTCGAGCAGTGGGAGTGCTCGATGCGTGGCCGCGCTGCGGTGCAACGCGCTTCAGTGACGATGATGTAGACCACGGCAAAGAAAGTAGAAGCGCAACTGTCTGCTGAACCAGAGCGGTGATGGAGGTCATGGCGGAGCTCGCCGTTGCGGTCGCACCGATTGCGCTAGACCGCCGCTCCCCAGCGCTGTCGTGGGTCGTCGCTCTCGTTGACGCATCCGCTGGTGACGACGGCTGCGTCGCGGATGACGAGCCATCCTGCGCGACCGCCACTCGCCACATCGCTACGAGGAGATTCCCAACGCACTGCTGCACCGCGGTCTCTAAGAGGTACACCGAGGGCGCAGGTGGCGGAACAGGGTCCAGGTACTCAAGCTCCATAAGCTGCAGGACTTGATATAGGGCCCTCTGCGCAACCCCGACAGCGGCAGAGGCCGACGATGGAATTTCTTGGAAGTGCGTACAGCAGCTCTGGAGAAGGGAGTACTCGTGCAGACGCCAAGGAAGGTATTCGACGGTGGCCAATGGGAAACATGTCTTGTCGCCACTGCCGCCGCCGCCGCCACTAGTCGAGGCATTTGCGGTGGTCAACGGGGCAGATGCAGAGCTGTGCGCATCGAGGTGATGTAGCTCCGACATAGAAAGAGAGGTACCAAGGGCCTCGGTGAGGCGGTGTGCGATAGCGCTCGCAGTATCCTTGGCGTACGCAACAGACGGAGACGTCGACGCCACCGTCGTGGCTGTCAATGTGGAGGAAAGGTAGTCAAGCAGTCGCTGGCACATGTTCGCTACGTACTGGCGCATAGTGAAGAGCACTGGTGCGGCGGTGTCCTCCACCGCGTAGATGCGCGGGGTATCCTCGCTGGGACGCGTGCGTGCGCTGTGAGCCGAGTCCACGGACGAGGGCGACTCTGTCGGCGGCACCTCCAATAAGTCAACGAGGCGGCAGCCCGCCACAAGGATCGTGTTGACCGTCTTTGGCCGCGCATCGGTGGCATGGCCAACGTCCTCTTTTAGCCTCGCCGCCTCGCGCTTCAGGATGCCGGCCGCGTTGAAGGCCGGGGCGCGCAACACGCGCTGCTCAAGGGCAACCAACTGTTCCACGCAGGTGCACGCCTCCAGGGCTGTTGCGAGGCCCGCGGCATCGCCGTACACATCAGACCTCATGAGCTCACCAAACCGAATATAGAGAGTGAGGGCATGGTAGTGCACTACACACTTGTGTACAAGCAGCGCCAACGGCAGCGGAACATCGGGTGCGAAGACGTCAAGGGTGTCCGTCAGGGGAATGCCACCACCACCGTTCCCGTCTTCCCCGCCTCCTCTGGCGCCGCCGCTGCCGGTGCTGCCAGCCTTGTCAGCGAGAGAGAGAAGTTTACGGTCCTCACGGCCACGGCTTCCGGCGAGGCCATGGCGCAAACGACGAGGGGTATACCCAGAAACTGACGTAACTGCTGCGGAGCCTTGCGACACAGTATTCTGTGACAAGCTGGCGTCTGCCCGCGGCTGCTGCTCGACGCAGCGGGCGAGCACAGACTCGTGAGAGGTGATGTCATGGGCGATGGGTTGCAGAAAGCATGACTGCGCGTCGCTGCCCAGCCCTGCGTCCGCGAGGATGGTAGCGTATCGAAGGCAGTCCTGGAGGAACACCAAGGAAGCGCACAGTCGGCGCAGGTTGGCGCTCGCCTTCTGTGCCGCTGTGTTACTGCGTCCCGCTCCAGCCGTCACAGCTGTGCTCATCGTGGAGCTCATCGGCCGCAAACCACGCGCAGACAACAACATCGATGAAGCTGAGTCCGAGAGGCCATGGGGCCGCGGTGACGGAGAGAGCGACTCGGCCATCGAGATGACGTCGGCTGCCCCTCTGCGAGCGCCGACACCATTCTCGGGCGGCTTCGCAGCAGCTGCGCTGAAGGTGGAGGAAATGGGGGGCAGCGTTATCGCAACACTTTTGGAAGTACTGTCCCGAATAGCCGGGGCGGCAGCAGCAGCAGCAGTAGCAGCAGCAGCAGCAGCAGCGTCGTCCACCGAAGGCACTTGCATCGTCAGCAGGGTGGCGCACTGGAGCCTTTTGGTGACCTCCTGTAGGCGAGTGCGGGCCTGCTTCGCATTCGGTGCTCTCTTGGTGATGGGTTCGTGATAGGTGCGATGCGGCCCACCACTTGCACCATTGCCCTTTGGAGGCTTCACCGGGACAGCTCTGGCGGCGGGATCCGCAGCAGTAGCGCTTTCTTTGCTCGTCACCGCCGTAACCCCGGCGCTCACATTTTTTCTGAGTGACCGTGTGAGGGGTGGGGCCGGCTGCATGCTCTCCAGAAAGAGATGCAACTCCTCCTCCAACTGGCGGCGTGCCTCTTCCAGAAACACCATTTTGCTCTGCACGTCGTCTATTCGTGGGATTTGTGAGAGAGACACACACACACACACAAGTCGAGTTGTGGCTGCACACTCGCGCGTCTTTGTGGGAATGAGAAGGGGGGCACGACGAGAGTGCGTGCGTCACAAGTAGACCCCGACGCAAGCGCAAATAGAGCGAGAGTCGCCTGACAAACGAGCGGGGCGCGTGGGACTAGGGACGCTTAAGGAAAGAAAGAGAGAAAATATATTTGTTTTCTACTTTACATGCGACGTGGTGAAGCCGACGGGCGGGAAGACGACGGCAGCGGCGTGAACCCCCCTCCCCCCCTCCACAGGCGACGGCTGCTTGGAAGAAGTCCCACCGCGAAACCGACCAACCCCCAAAGGAAGAAAACAAAAACGGAGCACGCGAGTGGCCTGCCTGGCTGTGTTACTCAACAAAGCGCCAGTGTGTGTGTGTGTGTGTGTGTGTGTGTGTGCTGTCGCTGCTCCTGTTGCTGGTGATAGAGGGTACACTGGTGATGATAATGGTGAGAGTTGAAGTCATATGAGTACGTTACGTGACAAAGCGGTCCGCTCCTGACGAGGATGTATGTATATCGGTGTGCGTGTGTGTGGTGTGCGTGTGTGTGTGTGTGTGTGCAATCCGTTCTTTAAACTAGAGGAGGGATGCCGTCCAAGAAGGCGCCAACCAACCAATAATATACATGTACACACATACACACGTACGTATACAAGACGAGGGACGAATTCAGTGGAGAGACACCAGTGAAAGGTGAAGGAGGGTGCAGAGAATGGAGAGAATGGAGAGCCGCGGTGGTGGGCGAGGGAGGGGAGGGGGAGGGAGGGAGGGGAGGGAAGGGGGGAGGGTTAATACCCGCTTTAGCTGTTTGGGGATCGCGGAGACCACCTGTGCTGTTCAAGCAAAAAAAAAATTTTTTGATTACAAGGTGGCTACTGGGGAGGGGCTCCGATATGATGGATGGGGAAGGAAGGGAAAGATCAGCACATCTCTCAAGATAAGCGTGGGGGGGGAGGAGGCGGGCGCCTGTGAGATAGGACACATCCTTGTCCATGCGTACTAGGCTCCCATCTCTGTGTGTCTATCTGCGTGCCACACCCCACCCTTTTTCTCCCCATCCTGCTCTCCACAGACCGACACACACACACACAGAGAGACCAATGGAGACAAAAGGTAAACATTCGCATAGTTTTTTTATGCATCCGCTCCCTCCTCCCGCCTGCGTGTGCGTGCGTGTGAAGGGGCGAGGGCGGGGAGGGGCGGGGGACGGGGGAGCGGGCGAGTTGAGCAGATGCATAGAGTATCCCCCCTCCCCTCTCCCCCTGGCTAACCCCACTATCCGTTGACTGTCTTCCTCAATCCCGCCACCTCGTTTAAACGTTCCGAAGAAGGGAGCCCGGCAAAGGTGGTGGAGGACAACCAAAGAAGTTAGGCAGAGTCCAATAGTGGACGCACTGCTGCTGGCGTGGGGGGGAGGAGGGAGAAGAGGAGGAAACGCCGAGGATTTGGGGGGGGGTGCAGTAAAGTGAGCGAGAGCCTGTCGTCTGTCCCCCACCCATCAAGGCCTGTCTCCAGCACGTACAGATCGACATATGGGCAGACGGTCAAATACGTGTATACATCCACACACACACACACACAACCTGCACCCCCCCCCCCGCCCGCCCCTCCCTTGTCACCGATATGTATGATCTTTTACTTGCGAGCCAGCATGCGCACGGTGCTCTTGAGGTGCTTGCACACAAACGCTTGTTGGATCGCGGACTCCCTCCAAAACTTGTAGCGGTCCTTAGCGGAGAAGTGCCCAGATTCCATGTCCATGTTCAACAGTATCTCGTTGTTGTCTGTTTTATACTCACGCAGCTTGCTCACCCACTTGGCTGGCTCCCAGTAGGCAACACGGGGGTCATGAAGGCCGGACTGTATCATTATGTTTGGATAATCCTGTGCGCGAATGTTGTCCATGGGGCTGTAGCTCAGCATGTAGTCGAAGTACTTGTACTCGTTCGGGTTGCCCCACTCCTCCCACTCACCGGTGGTAAGAGGAATGCTGGGGTCGCACATGGTCGTCATGACATCCACAAATGGAACGCCGGTGAGGGCCGCTTTGAAGAGATCAGGGCGCATGTTCAGCACTGCACCAATGAGCAGACCGCCGGCGCTACGCCCCTCACAGGCCAGCTGCGACGGCGTCGTCATCCCTGCGTCCACCAAATACTCGGCTGCAGCGATGAAGTCCGAAAAGGTGTTGCGCTTCGTGAGGTACTTGGCGCCGATCTCGTACCACGCACGGCCCATCTCACTGCCGCCGCGGATGTGAGCCACGACATATATCATGCCACGATCACAGTAAGGGAGGTACTTGATGTTGAACTGGGGATCTACACAGAGGCCGTAGCTGCCGTATCCGTAAAGCATGCACGGCTGGGGCCGACTCACATCGAGGTCCTTGTGATACACAATCGAGAGTGGGATCTGAGTCCGATCCGGCGCGGTGGCGAAGCGGCGTTCAACCTTGTAATTGCCAGCATCAAAACCACCGCCGACCTCGCGCACCTTCACCACGGTGCGAGAGTGATCCTGTGGGCTGACGTCAAACCAGGTGTTTGGTGTGGCAAAGGATGAGTACTCCATGCGGAATGTCGGCTCTTCAAACTCGACCATCTGCGACTCCACGAGGTGCACCGTGAAGACCGGCTCCTCCATCTCCACCTCACGCAGCCCGACGTCGGCTTTGAAGACGCCATCTTTTGGGTCCACCATCATCGTCCAGAGACGCGTCAGGCCGGCGCGGCGACCTGCCACGACGAGGTACCGAGCGCGCACAGCGATGTTCTCCATGAACACCTCCTCGCGGTGACCCACCAATACGTTAGACCAGTCGCTTGGCTGCTCGCGCAGCGCCATGACAAGCTTGTGGTTCACCGCTCCTCCCTCGTTGGTGAGGATGATAAGATGTTCGGCGTCATGCATATGCACATCGTAGCGTACACCCTTCTCGCGCGGCCGCACAATCTCGAGCGTTGTGCAGCTGTTGCCCTTGCGCAAATCGAGGAGGTGCATCTCCGTCGTCTCCGACGACTGTGAGCCGATGCAGAGTGTGTTCTTGTCTGCGGACTTGTATATAAAAGCGCTGAAGAGTGGGTTATCTTCAGTATAAAGGCAGACATCCTCGGATTGTGGCTGTCCCATAATGTGGCGCCACACCTTGTTGTCGCGCAGCGTCTCATCCTTGGTCAAGTAAAAGAGAGAGGTGTGATCTGGGCCCCAGACGATCTCGCCATTGGTGCCGCACAACGTGTCCACAATGTTCGCGTGCGGGTCGGATAGCCTCTTGAACTTGATGGAGTACACTTCGTTACCGCTCATGTCCACAGAGAAGGCCACGAGGTCGTGTGCCGGTGCCGCCACCTCCACGTCCATAACATCACAGAACGGCTGACCTTCAGCAACCTCGTTCACATCGATGATGACCTGTTCTGCTGCGGCATCACCGGGCGTCTTGTCTTTGGAGACGCGGCAATACAGCTTGTACGACTTACCCTTCACCTCGCGGGTGTAGTAGCGGTACGGGCCATCCACGTACGCGGCGGATGTGTCGTCTTCCTGAATGTGGGAAATATGCTCCGTGTAGATGTCATCGCGCAACTGCGCTGTGTCGGCGCTGCACGCCTCAAAGTAGGCCTTTTCTTTATTGAGATGCTCAATCACGGCTGGGTCCTTGCGTTTGTCGTCGCGCATCCAAAAATACGGGTCCTCCCGAAAGCGCGGCGGGTTCATCGGGTTCGGGCCGCGGTCCTCACCCTTCACATAGCCAAATGTGACACGGTGAGGCTTCTTGATGGCGACGGGCGGCTTCGAGACGCCAGTGCTGACATTGTCTGACGACATCGGAAAATAATAGGGGGTGGGGGAAGGAGGGGCGCGAAGGCTTTGCCTGTGTGCGCCTGTCTGTGTATGTGTGTGTGTGTGTGTCTGTCTGTCTGTCTGTGTGTGTGAAGCGCGAAAGGCTTACGGCGGTATGACGGGAGGGATGATAGTTGCTGGGAACAGGTGTGGGTTACTCTGGTGGGGGGAGGGAGGGGGGATATATTACAGCGATCGATAGGAGTGAGAGGGGAGAGAGGGGGAGAGGGGGAGAGGGAGGGGATGGGGAGGAGACGAGGGTGAGTGAGTCTATGGCTGTGCTGGCGGTGGTGGTGACGATGATATCGTTTGACGAGCAATGAATCAGAAAAGGCAGCAATGAACGTGCGTCGGACCCAGTCGGGGCGGGGGCGGAGGAGAGAGAGAGAAGGGAGAAGGGGGAAAAAGACGAGAAAGGCTGCGGGCTCCTTCCGTTTATTTTTTGTTGCTGTGAGACACCTCACGTGATTTGTCACGAGAGCGTACATGTGCACTTAGAAAAATGCGTTTTTTTTTGCTGATTCGCACCGGGGAGGGGGGGAGAGGCGCGGGGGCAATACGTGTTCGTTGTTGTTGTTTTCTTGGGGGGAGGGGGAGGGGGCTGTGGTGTTAATGAACATCGGATAAATCTTAGCAGTGTGTGCTCTTCCATTCCCATTACCACTGCCGTTACACACACACACACATACACACACACACACACACACATATGTATATGTGTATATACACATGTATATATGTATATATATCGGCAAAGCACGTATCGTGTATATACACTATGGAGATAGCGCAGATACACTCATCCCCTCCACACCAGTTAACCTCAACAACCAGCAGAAGCAACAGTAGCAGAGGAGTGTGTGTGTGTGTGTGTGCGCGTCGGGGAAGGGAAGGGAGGAGGATTGTTATAAAAAGCAGAGGGACGTTTCTCCATTGAAGTGGGGGGGGGGGGGCACAGCAACCTGTGCGTGTGCCCCCCTCTCTCTCCCTCACACACACACACACACACACTTTTTTTTTGAGGGGTGGGAGGGACTACTTCGTTCATAGACCACCTAGTTCTTGCGCCGTGTCACATGGTCATAGATAACAACTTGCAGGTAGTCTTTACAGGGCACAACGGTTCGACTACAGTGCTCACCGGGTGATAAAGCGTTCGGATCTACGTGGATGGCCTTGCGGTCGCGCTTATGCTTCATGACGAGCCCCAGTGAACTGTCGGCGAGCACCTGGAAAGTAGGGCTGTTATTGTAGAAGAGTGTGTGTGTCTTCCAGTTGTAGTAGCTCAGATCACTCCGTCTCGGCAACAGTTTTTTCTCCCGCTTGAAGTAAACCTCAAAGTCTTCGCTGCGCAGCCGGTGACCGTAGTCGATGTAGGCAGACACCTCTTGCCCATTTACGTGATCGCGCAGAAATAGCACCGTCGCCAGCTTTCCCGTGCGCACGAGCTCCTCGCGCTTGGCAAGCGCCGTCAGCAGTGGGCTGTCACTCACATCCTTGCCAGCGTGCGTGATAACCTCGGTGCTCTCGCGTCGCTTAAGCTGCCCCGTGCGAGCGAGCTGCTGCGCGGCCTCGAATTCTTCCCGGCTGAGCACATCCTTGCCTTTGTATCCCAACTCCACAATCTTTCGCGCGGCATCCTGGTCCTCAAGATAAAAAAGGTCATCGCATGTGACTTGTTCATCCAAGTACTCCTCGTACGTGTCAAAATCTAATACGTTTCTGTCAGACGCATCGTGCTCAAGGGACGCCATGTTGATCCTATTGTGTGTGTGTGTGGGGGTGGGGTGGGGTGGGGGAGGGGGAGGGGAG
>NC_090569.1:0-180000 GCF_017918235.1 Porcisia hertigi
GCACTGCTGAGGGCCTCCAAGACAGGCCTGGTGCAGCTGAGAGCGGCCACTTCCCCAGAATATGGTCCGAATAGGGCGAACCGATGGGCCTTCTACCCGGCCCTCATTCAGGCGGCCTTGATGTATGGGGCCGCGGCGTGGTGGCACACGGCGTTTGACTCCAACCAGCAGCAGATGGAACGGATTCACCGAATAGTGGCTCACATTATGGCGGGAGCCCCGGCCTCCGCGAATGGCCTGGGTATACTCAAGGAAGCACGACTGCTGCCACTCCATGATGTCGCGGCATACCGTTCACTCGAATATTGTCTGCAAGCCACCAAAGGAGGCGGCACCCTGGAGAACTATGCGGCCAAAGTGTACGCCCAAGACCACGCGATACACGCGAGGCTGAGCGCAGTCCGAGGAAAGCACACTGCAGTCGATGGCTTCGAGCCCCCCTTTCCATACCCCACCATGAGATGAGCACGCAGACCCTTCTTTCACACCGCCACCACCACCACCACCGTGTGGGGGGTGAAGAGGGAGGGGGAGGGGGACTAAAGGCTGACGATGACGAGAAGGCCGATCAACGCCACACAAAATGCCTCCAGTGTGAGACGCTGCAGGAGTGACGAGTATCCACTGTGGACGGACGCCTCTCGGCGGAACTCGACATCTCATCCGGTGCAGCAGCGCTCATATGTGACACGACACGACGGGGGAAATCCGCGACAAGAGAGGGGCGAGGTAACTCGCATGCAGTCACCGAGCGGAGGGGATTGCCATGGAAGCAGGACCGAACACCCTCCGAAGACTGGTCCCCACAGGCACACACCGCTGCCTGCGCGTGGCGGTGCTCACCGACTCCCTCTCGCTGCCGATGGCACTCGACACCGGACCCACCTCACTAGAAGATGGTGTCCTCGCCCGACTATGGAACACCATCCTCAAACTCACCGAACAGAAAGTCCATCACACACTCCAGCTCGTATTCTCCCACTGCGGCGTCCCCGGGAATGAGGCGGTGGATAAGGCGGCCAGCGGGCGCACCATGGGATGCCTCGATCCTACCCGGCGTGGATCACAGGCATTGCGACAGGCATCAAGAAGCACATTCGGAAAGAGGCGCACGCTGCCCATGGGAACTGGGGTGGACCAGACACACATCGCTCCCCACTCCTGGGCCGCATCCCCTCACCCCAACGGCAACATGCTCTACGACACAAATAAGGGAGAGTCCACCCTCGCACCACTGCGCACCGGCACACCTCCGAACACGTCGTCTGGCTCCATCGAGGCATCACCAGCTGAGGGAGCAACATGGCCTGCCGATGGTGTCCACCCATTGGACCCAGATCCACCCCCCTCCTCCCTACTCTAGCCGTGGCAACACGGCAGCAGGATCCACTAGTGTGTCCGGTCCGTCTCCCCATATGCGCCTCACGACAAGCGGGAGTAACGCACATGATGACGAGACACCGGTGGCAGGGGGGGCTCAGGCCCCTGGTAAAGCTGAGAGGGGCGGGAAAGGCACAGGGGTCCTACAAAAAGGTGTACAAGGGCCACATATGCGCTGAGGTGCTCACCTCCTCTCCTCCCCCTGTGAGAGGCCTCTCGGAGCAGCACATGCCCACACCCAACTCCCCCTACAGTGACCCACCGACAGAACTCGATGCACCAGACACGCGCCCCAGGAACCCCAATAGAGAGTGTGACAGCAAAGAGAAACGTTGTGTCCTCGGAGGTGCAGGTATCCTCAACAAGCGAGCAGCGTCAGCGCCTCCCCTGACAGTACTGCAGGCGAACGCCTGGAAACACGACATGGCTCACACGCCACAGATGCCCGCTGAGGTGGCCCAGCCGCCCACCGCCGCCACCAACGGCTACACTTCGGTGCCCGGTGTGGGGACTATGTGGGTCCGCCTAGAGGGACGGTATCCCACCGGATCAGGACCCACTGGGGGGGGGGGGACATCACCCCAAGACCCCGACCCACCACCACCCTCCCGGGAGTAGACAAGACACGCCCGAGGCCACAGCCCCCTGGCGTCATTCCATGTCCACACACTGCGAGGGGGTATTCCGATCCAACGCAGCCCCTGTGTGGCTCTACACGACGACACGGCCCATGCACACACATCGGAGACCCCCCCCTCCAAATGAGTGGCAACGCGAAGCCCTTTGCAGTGTGCCCGATGTGCGAGAAACGGTATGAACGGTGGACCATTCTTGTCTGGCGCATCCCCGCACGCACCACAACGAGGGCACAGTGGCCCAACGCAAGATGCCGGGTGGGACGGATCCTCACAGGGAGCCTGCCGCGAGAAACCCCACATGCCCGCGCTGTCCGCGCACACTTGCAGATGAGCAGTGTCTCACGCAGCATCCAACTGTCTCCCATGGCCAAGCTGCACTCGCCATTACCCATGACCCACAGAAAGAGATCTGCGAGGTGTCCTTGCCTCACCTATCGGTCTGTCCCGCACTAGCCGACGTTAGGAGAGAGTGTAGCATAGAATATGGTCCGGTGCATAGGTTTGTCCAGTGTAAGCGATTGGCGGTGTACCCCAGCCGACTATTCGGCCTCGCGGATCCGGCCGAGATTCCCAATCCAGAAGAGGACGAGAGCAACATTGAGCGCCAACTGCGCTAATCGACGACACCCCTCACCCCCATGATAATGACACCGAGTGGCGGACTGGCAGCGATGCACATTCTACTTTTTTGCTTCTGGGCTGACCATCGGGAGCTGCACAGGGTGCGGGACTCGCCCGCGTTTGAGTTGCACCGGCAGGCTGGGAGAAGGAGGCCCTGTAGTATATATGCTGGAGGACATCCATCCCTCCCCCTCCAGAGGAACAGAGACGGAGAAGTGGTGTTCTAAAAACGTGTGTACCTGCGAAGGGGCACGTGCAGAATGAACGCACACACGGATATGTAGACAAGCATGTACGCATTACATCTTTGCTCTGTGTCACTCCCCTTCCCCCCCCCCCCCTCCCTATCTATCCGTCCATCGCTTGCTGTGTACATGCATATATATACATACATATATATTGGTGTATGCTCTCTGTGAGTGCCGCAGAGAGGAATGACAAGAGGCCCTCTCTCTCTCCCCCTCTTGTGACGCCTACATGACGAACAGAGCACAACAAGAATAATGGTGGGGAGGAGAGAGACGGGAGAGGGGCGGTGTGCACACACCTGCAGTACTCCCTCCCTTTTCGCTCTTATCTGTGTGTGGTGTCCATGTGGCTACACTCTCCTTCAGAGAGGAGGGCACAGCTTCTGCCTTCATCCCTCTTCGCACCCCCCCCCCGCCCCTCCGATGTTACACGTGTCCATCTCGCCGCTTGGCTTGTTGGACTTTGTTTATTTGTCTCGTGACACACACACACGAGGAATGGCGGTATACCAACCAGGGCAGCAACCACAAAGTCTGACAGAGGTGGGTGCATTCTGTACGTGTGTACATTGACGTGAGGTGTGGTGGGTGGGAGGGGGGGAGGAGGGAGGAGGAGGAGGAGGGAAGGGGGGCTGTGGCGGGCGGTGTATAGACCAACACCGGATGGGGTGGCGTGTTCTCATACAACTGGCTCCCTCACCCAATATTGTAGCTCAGAATGCGCATCCCTTCACCCTCCCCACCTGGTGTGCACATACAAGTCGCGTGCCTCAAGGTGCTCAACTGTCCCTTCCGTCCAACATACACGCACACATACAGACCTTCTTCCCCTGTCCACCTCCTGTCTGTGCTACTCGGTGATGTCTATATCTTTGTGTGTATGTGTATGTGGAGACGTGGTTTTGTGTACTCGTATGCGCCATCCTGTCAAAGGCTCTGGCCTCTTCCCCTTTCTCCCTCCCCTCCAGGCGGTGTGGCCCTGGTGGGATTCCCATTTAGCTGCCGCCTGTTTCGCTCTCTTGCGCCTCGCTGACCCTCACCGGCGGCCCCTCCCCTCCCCGTCGCCCTCGCCACGCGCATGATGTGAACCATCCACCCATCCCCCACCCCACATCCCCATCCCATCACGTCTCCCCCACCACCCGTCGGTGATGTTTCCCTCACCTTGCCCCACTCTCTCCCTTCTCACCCCCACCGCTCCCCTAGACTGCACAATCCTGCGCCCATCACCAGCACTTGCCATCGGCCTTTTCTTCACTGAACCCCCCACCCCCCATACAGAGGCACGCACAGCACAGCACATACCCGCTGGCCAACGGCTGCTCCCTACTCGCCCTCACGCCGACACCTACTCACTTTGTCACACGTGTCTTCAGCGGCACTATGACCCCGCATGACGCCTGCCGCACGCACCAGTTGCGTAGCGGCGCTGCTCGCCTGGTGCGCCTCGCCACAGTGACGTGTCTCGCACTGGCGGCCGGCTCCTCCGCCGTGTGGGCACAGACTACCGGCGACTTGGCTGCGGGCCACCGCTGCGTCCACGACAAGCTACAGAAGCACGTGCTGCGGTCGATGGGGCAAGAGCACAACGGCCGCGATATTCTCTCTGGCGTGGGTCTGCCCTTCGTCGATGTAGGGCCAGACCACCATCCGGAGTACGGCGGTGGGAGGTTAGTGCAGGTAACGCGCTTCGAAACATGGGATAAACTGCGCATCAACGTGTCTATCGAGGACCTCACGGATCCCGCCTACTATTGCACACGCGTAGGGCAGCGTGTAAGCGATCACGCAGGTGGTATGGTCAACTGCACTGACGCTGACATCCTTACTCCTGAGAAGCGGGACATCCTGATCAACTCCCTCATCCCGCAGGCGCTGCAGCTGCACACGGACCGGCTGAAGGTGCAGCCGGTGGATAGCACGTGGAGGGTGACTGGTATGGTACGTGATGTGTGTCGCTATTTCAAGGTGCCGGAGGCGCATCGCATGGAGGGGCTGAGCAACACGGACTTCGTGTTGTACGTTGCTTCAGTTCCCAGCGTAGATGGTTTCCTCGCTTGGGGTCTTACTTGCCAGGTGTTCGCGGACAAACATCCCGCCGTCGGCGTGATTAACATCCCCGCAGCGAATATCGTGTCTCGCTACGACCAGGCCACCACGCGCATGGTTGCGCACGAGATTGCGCATGCGCTCGGGTTCAGCATGCACTTCTTCAGCCAAACCGGCATCATGCACAACGTTTCGGGGGTTCGAGACAAGCCCTCCGCCGTTCCCGCGATCAAGGGCAACAACACGTTGGCGATAGCACGTGAGCAGTACGGCTGCGACACCCTGGAGTATATGGAACTCGAGGACCAAGAGGGTGGTGAGTTTGCTGGCTCGCACTTGAAAGGGCGCAACGCCAAGGACGAGCTCATGGCGCCTGAGAGCAACGCCGGGTACTACAGTGCGCTGACGATGGCCATCTTCGAGGACATGGGCTTCTACAAGGCGGACTTCAGCAAGGCGGAGGTGATGACGTGGGGCCGCAACGCCGGCTGTGACTTCCTGGAGAAGAAGTGCATGGAGAACAACATCACGCAGTGGCCGCAGATGTTCTGCAACGACACAAACGAAGAGTACCGATGTACCTCCGATCGCCTCGACATCGGAAGATGCGACGTCGACTTCTACGTTGACAGGCGGCCGGAGTCCTACTTCCAATATTTCACCGACGACTACTTCTCGGGTTACACCTCTTATCTGGATTACTGTCCCACTGTCATCCCCTCTAGTGGCGGTGCCTGCAACCAGAGGTCCACGACAGTACCGCCAAATGTCAGTAGCTTCAACGTGTTTTCTGAGGCAGCGCGTTGCTTCGATAGGGCATTCGCGCCGAGGGGCATCGCACCTTGGCCTGGCTTCTACAACGGCATGTGTGCCAACGTCACGTGTGATACGTCGACACAGACGTACAGCGTCCAGGTGAAGGGGAGCACCACTTATGTGAACTGTACGCCGGGCCAGAACATAACACTCAGTAAGTACAGCAAGGATTTCGAGGCCGGCGGCTACATCACGTGCCCGCCGTACGCTGAGGTGTGCCAGGGCAACGTGAAGGCGGCCATGGACTTCGAGGGCAAACATCGTAAAGCAGTTCAAAGGGGATAGCGGGGGTAGAGTACCGACAGGGACACCTCCACTGTCAGCGGTGATGACGATTACAACGACAAGAACATGACTCGTGGCAACGGTGCGGGTGGCGTCCACAGCGCGCGCATACTGCTCACAGGTGCAGTAGCCCGTTGGTCTCTGATGCTGTTTGTGGGCCTGGATGCGTAGACCAGAATGGGGGGGGGAGCCGTCTCAGAGCCCGACGTTGAGGTGGCGTGTGTGTGTGTGTGTGGTTTGTGCCCCATTTGGCGTAGTGGACGCACTGCTCCATGGGGGAGGGGGGAGTTGGATATTCAGCGGTCCACCCACCCGGATGTCGGGACGCTGCTGAGAGGGGAGTGAAGACAGCCCGACAGACCCCGCGGTCGTTGACTGCCCTGAGCACCCTCCCTCCACAGAGGGCAGTGTGTGGTGTGTGTGCGTTGTTGTCGAGGACTGCTTCCATCGCGTGTGCCGCGTACCGTCAACCCATTCGTGAGGCTGGAAGCTGAGTGTGCGGGACTGACGAGGTGCGACACGGCTCACATGGCCTCGGAGTGCACGTGTGTCGAAGGCGTGCCGTACCCTCCCCACATTGAAGTGTGGGTACCGTGCGCCGAGTGATGAGAGTGAAGTGGGTAGACAGGCACGCATGCCGGAAGCATGTTGGGCACACCTCGCCTTCTACTGTGGCGCGTCATACACTACGTATGTGGCACGGCTTAGGGAGCGATGCGGTGGGGTGCAGATGAGGGGTACGTTGGATCGCTTTTGGGGAGGGTGACAGCCGAATGACGTAGTGCGATGGTGCGGGTTGTGAGGGAAGACAGGAGGGCTTCTCTGCTGTACCCTCGGTGAGACCATCCCTCCTTTGTTTTGTGTGATCCACGCACTCACGCACTACACTTCGTTCCCTCATGCTTTTCATGCGATTGATACTGGTGCCCTCGTCCCCCCGGAGAAGGAGCCCCTCGCTTCCCCTTCCCCTTCCCTCCCTCCCTGGTGCGAGCCTCGTGTGGCCAAAGAGGGAGAGGGAGCCACTGCTGTCTGTCAGGTACTCGTGGTGCTACGCGTATGCTCGGAGGGAACACACAGAGGCACGAGAGAAGGTGCCGTAGTATGTGCGAACCCCTTCGGTATGAGCGAGACGACGGTTTCGTCTGTGGGAGAGAAACCGCGACCGCCGTGCGCCAGCAGTGCTGCATGAGCGGTGGCTGTGTGTGTGTGTGTGTGTGTGCATGTTGGTGTGGCCTAACGCCCGGACGTGTCGTGACGTATGTCAGGGGGTGTTCGCCCTCTTTTCTTGTGCTTTGAGTGTTTGTGCCGGTGGACGTCTTGAGCTGATCTCATGTGTCTGCGGACACTCACTCGGTTTCTCTCTTCTTACTTTCCTGCCCTCCTTTATCTCTCACTTCGTTTGAGCCGGGAGGGGGATGAGGAGTTGCGCCAACCCCCTCCACTCCACTCAGTCATGGCGGTGCATTTCTCATTTTGCTCTTTTTTATTGTTGGGCTTCTGCGTGCGCTGTTTTTCATGTTTCTCTTCTCCGCCTCCTCCCCTCCCTTCGTATACGCGTCTTCCTCCGTTCGCTCTGTTTTTATTATCCACAGCGAACATCTCTCTGTGGGCTTTGTGTGTTTCACAGATGGCTGTCTGTCTGTTTTCCTCTAGAGAACAGAAAGGGGGAGGGAGAGAGAGTGGAGGGGAGACGAAGGGCGGCTTGGTGAGTACACCCCCCCTCCTCTCCCCCATACACACTCCGTACCCCGTGCCCTGTTCGATTATGGGAACGCACATGCCCCGCTTTTTATCTGGGCTTCGCTTCTTTTTCCTCTTTTGACGCCAGTGCGCTGTCGACACTAATCAGGGACACCGCTACACCCCCGGTCGCGCACACCGACGCACACGCACACGCGCGTGGCCGACAGCAGACGCAATGGCTTGTGTATCGGTGGATCGTCAACCATGCGCGTGCGGCCGTGTGTGCGGTGATGCGTTGTGTCCCTGCGTTTTTCTGTTTTCCAACGTACCTTTCTGGAGTACTCACTAAATGTGATCCCACCCACCCTCCCTTTCTTGGTCTGGCTGACGGCTGTACGCTGCTCTGCGGTGCACCGAGGGGCGCCCTCACGCGCCACCAACAACCGGGCTACACCCTCTCTTCGGTGCCGCATCTTCTAGCGCTACTAGGCCTTCGCATTGCACTACCGATGCATCACGGCTGTGGATCACGGTTGGTGCAGCGGTGGCGGCTACCCCAGCGATTGTCGCCGTGAACTCGGTCTCCGTGTGCCTTTCTCCCGCGCCCCCACCGCACCCCCCGCCACCCCCGTGGCCCCTGGCCTTTGCCACCCCGCGGCAACTACCACCCGTAACCCTCTGCCTCTTGTTCTTTTCTCTTTTCTGTTTGTTGTTTACCACTACACCGCTGGTCTGCGCGTCAGACACAGGCACGCGCGTACGCACTCGCTTCCCTTCGACTCAACACACATACTCGCTGGGCAACGCCTCCTCCCCACTCGCCCTCACGCCGACACCTCCTCACTTTTTACAGGCATCCTCTCAGCGCCAGTATGCAACCACACGACCCCAGCCGCATGCACCAGTTGCGTAGCGGCGCCGCTCGCCTGGTGCGCCTCGCCACAGTGGCGTGTCTCGCACTGGCTGTCGTCGGCTCCGCTGCCGTGTGGGCACAGCCGGTCAGTGTCGTGACCACCGGCCACCGCTGCATCCACGACAAGATACAGCAGCGCGTGCTGCAGTCGGTAGCTCAAGAGCACGACAACCTGGGCACGCTCTCCGCCGTGGGGCTGCCCATTGTCGCAGCAGAGCCCGCCCCCATTGTGGAGCACCGCGGAGTCGACTACGCGCGCGCTGTCGGCGGCACTTCTCGGAAGCCGCAGCGCTCCACGAAATGGGGTAAGCTGCGCATCACCGTGTCCACTGAGGACCTCATGGACCCCGACTACCACTGCACACGTGTCGGGCAGACGGTCAACAATCACAACGGTGCCAACGTTAACTGCACTAAAGCGGACATCCTGACGGATAAAAAGCGCGACATTCTGATCAACTCCCTCATCCCACAGGCGGTTCAGCTGCACACGGACCGGCTGAAGGTGAGGCGACAGCAGGGCAACTTGGTGGTGAACATGTCGTCAAGTGAAGCCTGTGATAGCTTCAAGGTGCCGAAAGCACATCACAGGAGGGGCTCAACAATACGGACTTCGTACTGTACGTTGCTTCAGTCCCCAGTGAAAAGGACGTCGTGGCGTGGGGTACGTGGTGCCAGCTATTCCCAGACGCTCGGCCCGCCGTCGGCGTGATCAACGTCCCCGCAGCAGAAATCGTGTCAGCATACGACCATTATACCACGCGCACCGTGGCGCACGAGATTGCGCATGCGCTGGGCTTCAGTCTAACACTCCTCAATTACACTAAGATCATGAAGGATGTGTCGGGTGTTCGAGGCAAGCCCTCCGCTGTTCCGGTGATCAACGGCACCACAACGGCTCAGAAGGCACGCGAGCACTACGGATGCGACAACCTGAGTTACGTGGAGCTGGAAGACGAAAACGGTGGTTCTGCTGGCTCGCACTTGAAGATGCGCAACGCCAAGGACGAGCTCATGGCGCCTGAGAGCAACGCCGGCTACTACAGTGCGCTGACGATGGCCATCTTCGAGGACATGGGCTTCTACAAGGCGGACTTCAGCAAGGCCGAGGTGATGACGTGGGGCCGCAACGCCAGCTGCGCCTTCCTCAACAAGAAGTGCATGGAGAACAACATCACGCAGTGGCCGCAGATGTTCTGCAACCGAAGGATACCAGAGTACAGCTGCACCTCCGATCGTCTGGACATCGGGCCATGCGGTATCGGGACCTACGCAGAATCCCCGGAGTCGTACTGGGACTACTTCAACAAGTACCCGCTCGCTGGCTACTCCCCATATATGGACTACTGCCCCACTATAATCCCCTATAGTGGCGGTGCCTGCAACCAGAACCCCGCGAATGCACCGGAGAGTTTCCAAAGCTTCAACGTGTTTTCTGAGGCAGCGCGCTGCTTCGATGGGGCCTTCGCGCCGAGGGGCATCGCACCTTGGCCTGGCTTCTACAACGGCATGTGTGCCAACGTCACGTGTGATACGTCGACACAGACGTACAGCGTCCAGGTGAAGGGGAGCCCCACTTATGTGAACTGCACGGAGGGCCAGAACATCACACTCCATACGTACAGCAGCGATTTCGCGGACGAGAGCTACATCACGTGCCCGCCGTACGCTGAGGTGTGCCAGGGCAACGTGAAGGCGGCCATGGACTTCGAGGGCAAACATCGTAAAGCAGTCAAAATGGGATAGCGGGGGTAGAGTACCGACAGGGGCACCTCCACTGTCAGCGGTGATGACGACTACACCGACAAGAACATGACTCGTGGCAACGGTGCGGGTGGCGTCCACAGCGCGCGCATACTGCTCACAGGTGCAGTAGCCCGTTGGTCTCTGATGCTGTTTGTGGGCCTGGATGCGTAGACCAGAATGGGGGGGGAGCCGTCTCAGAGCCCGACGTTGAGGTGGCGTGTGTGTGTGTGTGTGTGTGTGGTTTGTGCCCCATTTGGCGTAGTGGACGGACTGCTCCAGGGGGTTGGATATCCAGCGGTCCACCCACCGGGGTGTCGGGACGCTGCTGAGAGAGGAGTGAAGACAGCCCGACAGACCCCGCGGTCGTTGACTGCCCTGAGCACCCTCCCTCCACAGAAGGCGGTGTGTGATGTGTGTGCGTTGTTGTCGAGGACTGCTTCCATCGCGTGTGTCGCGTACCGTCAACCCATTCGTGAGGCTGGAAGCTGAGTGTGCGGGACTGACCAGGCGCGACACGGCTCACATGGCCTCGGAGTGCACGTGTGTCGAAGGCGTGCCGTACCCTCCCCGCATTGAAGTGTGGGTGCCGTGAGCCGGGTGATGAGGATACAGTGGGTAGGCAGGCACGCATGCCGGAAGCATGTTGGGCACACCTCGCCTTCCGCAGTGGCGCGCCATACACTACGTATGTGGCACGGCTTAGCGAGCGATGCGGTGGGGTGCAGATGGGGGTACGTTAGGTCTCTAGTTTTGGGGGGGATGACAGCCGAATGACGTAGTGCGATGGTGCGGGTTGTGAAGGAAGACAGGAGGGCTACTCTGCTGTACCCTCGGTGAGACCATCCCTCCTTTGTTTTGTGTGATCCACGCCCTCAAGCACTACACTTCGTTCCCTCATGCTCGTCATGCGATTGATACTGGTGCCCTCGTCCCCCGGAGAAGGAGCCCCTCGTTCCCCCTTCCCCTTCCCTCCCTCCCTGGTGCGAGCCTCGTGTGGCCAAAGAGGGAGAGGGAGCCACTGCTGTCTGTCTGGTACTCGTGGTGCTACGCGTATGCTCGGAGGAAACACACAGAGGCACGAGAGAAGGTGCCGTGGGATGTGCGAACCCCTTCGGTATGAGCGAGACGACGGTTTCGTCTGTGAGAGAGAAAACCGCCACCGCCGTGCGCCAGCAGTGCTGCATGAGCGGTGGCTGTGTGTGTGTGTGTGTGTGCATGTTGGTGTGGCCTAACGCCCGGACGTGTCGTGACGTATGTGAGGGGGTGTTCCCCCTCTTTTCTTGTGCTTTGAGTGTTTGTGCCGGTGGACGTCTTGAGCTGATCTCATGTGTCTGCGGACACTCACTCGGTTTCTCTCTTCACTTTCCTCCTTTTATCTCTCACTTCGTTTGGCCGGGAGGGGGGGATGAGGAGTTGCGCCAACCCCCTCCACTCCACTCCACTCCCCCATCCAGTCATGGTGGTGAATTTCTCATTTTGTTCTTTTTTATTGTTGGGCTTCTGCGTGCGCTGTTTTTCTTTTTTTCTTCTCCGCCTCCTCCCCTCCCTTCGTATACGCGTCTTCCTCCGTTCGCTCTGTTTTTATTATCCACAGCGAACATCTCTCTGTGGGCTTTGTGTGTGTTTGACAGATGGCTGTCTGTCTGTTTTCCTCTAGAGAACAGAAAGGGGGAGGGAGAGAGAGTGGAGGGGAGACGAAGGGCGGCTTGGTGAGTACACCCCCCCCCTCCTCTCCCCCATACACACTCCGTACCCCGTGCCCTGTTCGATTATGGGAACGCACATGCCCCGCTTTTTATCTGGGCTTCACTTCTTTTTCCTCTTTTGACGCCAGTGCGCTGTCGACACGTATCAGGGACACCGCTACACCCCCGGTCGCGCACACCGACGCACACGCACACGCGCGTGGCCGACAGCAGACGCAATGGCTTGTGTATCGGTCTATCGTCAACCATGCGCGTGCGGCCGTGTGTGCGGTGATGCGTTGTGTCCCTGCGTTTTTCTGTTTTCCAACGTACCTTTCTGGAGTACTCACTAAATGTGATCCCACCCACCCTCCCTTTCTTGGTCTGGCTGACGGCTGTACGCTGCTCTGCGGTGCACCGAGGGGCGCCCTCACGCGCCACCAACAACCGGGCTACACCCTCTCTTCGGTGCCGCATCTTCTAGCGCTACTAGGCCTTCGCATTGCACTACCGATGCATCACGGCTGTGGATCACGGTTGGTGCAGCGGTGGCGGCTACCCCAGCGATTGTCGCCGTGAACTCGGTCTCCGTGTGCCTTTCTCCCGCGCCCCCACCGCACCCCCCGCCACCCCCGTGGCCCCTGGCCTTTGCCACCCCGCGGCAACTACCACCCGTAACCCTCTGCCTCTTGTTCTTTTCTCTTTTCTGTTTGTTGTTTACCACTACACCGCTGGTCTGCGCGTCAGACACAGGCACGCGCGTACGCACTCGCTTCCCTTCGACTCAACACACATACTCGCTGGGCAACGCCTCCTCCCCACTCGCCCTCACGCCGACACCTCCTCACTTTTTACAGGCATCCTCTCAGCGCCAGTATGCAACCACACGACCCCAGCCGCATGCACCAGTTGCGTAGCGGCGCCGCTCGCCTGGTGCGCCTCGCCACAGTGGCGTGTCTCGCACTGGCTGTCGTCGGCTCCGCTGCCGTGTGGGCACAGCCGGTCAGTGTCGTGACCACCGGCCACCGCTGCATCCACGACAAGATACAGCAGCGCGTGCTGCAGTCGGTAGCTCAAGAGCACGACAACCTGGGCACGCTCTCCGCCGTGGGGCTGCCCATTGTCGCAGCAGAGCCCGCCCCCATTGTGGAGCACCGCGGAGTCGACTACGCGCGCGCTGTCGGCGGCACTTCTCGGAAGCCGCAGCGCTCCACGAAATGGGGTAAGCTGCGCATCACCGTGTCCACTGAGGACCTCATGGACCCCGACTACCACTGCACACGTGTCGGGCAGACGGTCAACAATCACAACGGTGCCAACGTTAACTGCACTAAAGCGGACATCCTGACGGATAAAAAGCGCGACATTCTGATCAACTCCCTCATCCCACAGGCGGTTCAGCTGCACACGGACCGGCTGAAGGTGAGGCGACAGCAGGGCAACTTGGTGGTGAACATGTCGTCAAGTGAAGCCTGTGATAGCTTCAAGGTGCCGAAAGCACATCACAGGAGGGGGCTCAACAATACGGACTTCGTACTGTACGTTGCTTCAGTCCCCAGTGAAAAGGACGTCGTGGCGTGGGGTACGTGGTGCCAGCTATTCCCAGACGCTCGGCCCGCCGTCGGCGTGATCAACGTCCCCGCAGCAGAAATCGTGTCAGCATACGACCATTATACCACGCGCACCGTGGCGCACGAGATTGCGCATGCGCTGGGCTTCAGTCTAACACTCCTCAATTACACTAAGATCATGAAGGATGTGTCGGGTGTTCGAGGCAAGCCCTCCGCTGTTCCGGTGATCAACGGCACCACAACGGCTCAGAAGGCACGCGAGCACTACGGATGCGACAACCTGAGTTACGTGGAGCTGGAAGACGAAAACGGTGGTTCTGCTGGCTCGCACTTGAAGATGCGCAACGCCAAGGACGAGCTCATGGCGCCTGAGAGCAACGCCGGCTACTACAGTGCGCTGACGATGGCCATCTTCGAGGACATGGGCTTCTACAAGGCGGACTTCAGCAAGGCCGAGGTGATGACGTGGGGCCGCAACGCCAGCTGCGCCTTCCTCAACAAGAAGTGCATGGAGAACAACATCACGCAGTGGCCGCAGATGTTCTGCAACCGAAGGATACCAGAGTACAGCTGCACCTCCGATCGTCTGGACATCGGGCCATGCGGTATCGGGACCTACGCAGAATCCCCGGAGTCGTACTGGGACTACTTCAACAAGTACCCGCTCGCTGGCTACTCCCCATATATGGACTACTGCCCCACTATAATCCCCTATAGTGGCGGTGCCTGCAACCAGAACCCCGCGAATGCACCGGAGAGTTTCCAAAGCTTCAACGTGTTTTCTGAGGCAGCGCGCTGCTTCGATGGGGCCTTCGCGCCGAGGGGCATCGCACCTTGGCCTGGCTTCTACAACGGCATGTGTGCCAACGTCACGTGTGATACGTCGACACAGACGTACAGCGTCCAGGTGAAGGGGAGCCCCACTTATGTGAACTGCACGGAGGGCCAGAACATCACACTCCATACGTACAGCAGCGATTTCGCGGACGAGAGCTACATCACGTGCCCGCCGTACGCTGAGGTGTGCCAGGGCAACGTGAAGGCGGCCATGGACTTCGAGGGCAAACATCGTAAAGCAGTCAAAATGGGATAGCGGGGGTAGAGTACCGACAGGGGCACCTCCACTGTCAGCGGTGATGACGACTACACCGACAAGAACATGACTCGTGGCAACGGTGCGGGTGGCGTCCACAGCGCGCGCATACTGCTCACAGGTGCAGTAGCCCGTTGGTCTCTGATGCTGTTTGTGGGCCTGGATGCGTAGACCCGAATGGGGGGGAGCCGTCTCAGAGCACGACGTTGAGGTGGCGTGTGTGTGTGTGTGTGTGTGTGGTTTGTGCCCCATTTGGCGTAGTGGACGGACTGCTCCAGGGGGGAGGGGGGGAGTGGGGGGGTTGGATATCCAGCGGTCCACCCACCGGGGTGTCGGGACGCTGCTGAGAGAGGAGTGAAGACAGCCCGACAGACCCCGCGGTCGTTGACTGCCCTGAGCACCCTCCCTCCACAGAGGGCAGTGTGTGGTGTGTGTGCGGTGTTGTCGATGACTGCTTCCATCGCGTGTGTCGCGTACCGTCAACCCATTCGTGAGGCTGGAAGCTGAGTGTGCGGGACTGACCAGGCGCGACACGGCTCACATGGCCTCGGAGTGCACGTGTGTCGAAGGCGTGCCGTACCCTCCCCGCATTGAAGTGTGGGTGCCGTGAGCCGGGTGATGAGGATACAGTGGGTAGGCAGGCACGCATGCCGGAAGCATGTTGGGCACACCTCGCCTTCCGCAGTGGCGCGCCATACACTACGTATGTGGCACGGCTTAGCGAGCGATGCGGTGGGGTGCAGATGGGGGTACGTTAGGTCTCTAGTTTTGGGGGGGATGACAGCCGAATGACGTAGTGCGATGGTGCGGGTTGTGAAGGAAGACAGGAGGGCTACTCTGCTGTACCCTCGGTGAGACCATCCCTCCTTTGTTTTGTGTGATCCACGCCCTCAAGCACTACACTTCGTTCCCTCATGCTCGTCATGCGATTGATACTGGTGCCCTCGTCCCCCGGAGAAGGAGCCCCTCGTTCCCCCTTCCCCTTCCCTCCCTCCCTGGTGCGAGCCTCGTGTGGCCAAAGAGGGAGAGGGAGCCACTGCTGTCTGTCTGGTACTCGTGGTGCTACGCGTATGCTCGGAGGAAACACACAGAGGCACGAGAGAAGGTGCCGTGGGATGTGCGAACCCCTTCGGTATGAGCGAGACGACGGTTTCGTCTGTGAGAGAGAAAACCGCGACCGCCGTGCGCCAGCAGTGCTGCATGAGCGGTGGCTGTGTGTGTGTGTGTGTGTGCATGTTGGTGTGGCCTAACGCCCGGACGTGTCGTGACGTATGTGAGGGGGTGTTCCCCCTCTTTTCTTGTGCTTTGAGTGTTTGTGCCGGTGGACGTCTTGAGCTGATCTCATGTGTCTGCGGACACTCACTCGGTTTCTCTCTTCACTTTCCTCCTTTTATCTCTCACTTCGTTTGGCCGGGAGGGGGATGAGGAGTTGCGCCAACCCCCTCCACTCCACTCCACTCCCCCATCCAGTCATGGTGGTGAATTTCTCATTTTGTTCTTTTTTATTGTTGGGCTTCTGCGTGCGCTGTTTTTCTTTTTTTCTTCTCCGCCTCCTCCCCTCCCTTCGTATACGCGTCTTCCTCCGTTCGCTCTGTTTTTATTATCCACAGCGAACATCTCTCTGTGGGCTTTGTGTGTGTTTGACAGATGGCTGTCTGTCTGTTTTCCTCTAGAGAACAGAAAGGGGGAGGGAGAGAGAGTGGAGGGGAGACGAAGGGCGGCTTGGTGAGTACACCCCCCCCCTCCTCTCCCCCATACACACTCCGTACCCCGTGCCCTGTTCGATTATGGGAACGCACATGCCCCGCTTTTTATCTGGGCTTCACTTCTTTTTCCTCTTTTGACGCCAGTGCGCTGTCGACACGTATCAGGGACACCGCTACACCCCCGGTCGCGCACACCGACGCACACGCACACGCGCGTGGCCGACAGCAGACGCAATGGCTTGTGTATCGGTCTATCGTCAACCATGCGCGTGCGGCCGTGTGTGCGGTGATGCGTTGTGTCCCTGCGTTTTTCTGTTTTCCAACGTACCTTTCTGGAGTACTCACTAAATGTGATCCCACCCACCCTCCCTTTCTTGGTCTGGCTGACGGCTGTACGCTGCTCTGCGGTGCACCGAGGGGCGCCCTCACGCGCCACCAACAACCGGGCTACACCCTCTCTTCGGTGCCGCATCTTCTAGCGCTACTAGGCCTTCGCATTGCACTACCGATGCATCACGGCTGTGGATCACGGTTGGTGCAGCGGTGGCGGCTACCCCAGCGATTGTCGCCGTGAACTCGGTCTCCGTGTGCCTTTCTCCCGCGCCCCCACCGCACCCCCCGCCACCCCCGTGGCCCCTGGCCTTTGCCACCCCGCGGCAACTACCACCCGTAACCCTCTGCCTCTTGTTCTTTTCTCTTTTCTGTTTGTTGTTTACCACTACACCGCTGGTCTGCGCGTCAGACACAGGCACGCGCGTACGCACTCGCTTCCCTTCGACTCAACACACATACTCGCTGGGCAACGCCTCCTCCCCACTCGCCCTCACGCCGACACCTCCTCACTTTTTACAGGCATCCTCTCAGCGCCAGTATGCAACCACACGACCCCAGCCGCATGCACCAGTTGCGTAGCGGCGCCGCTCGCCTGGTGCGCCTCGCCACAGTGGCGTGTCTCGCACTGGCTGTCGTCGGCTCCGCTGCCGTGTGGGCACAGCCGGTCAGTGTCGTGACCACCGGCCACCGCTGCATCCACGACAAGATACAGCAGCGCGTGCTGCAGTCGGTAGCTCAAGAGCACGACAACCTGGGCACGCTCTCCGCCGTGGGGCTGCCCATTGTCGCAGCAGAGCCCGCCCCCATTGTGGAGCACCGCGGAGTCGACTACGCGCGCGCTGTCGGCGGCACTTCTCGGAAGCCGCAGCGCTCCACGAAATGGGGTAAGCTGCGCATCACCGTGTCCACTGAGGACCTCATGGACCCCGACTACCACTGCACACGTGTCGGGCAGACGGTCAACAATCACAACGGTGCCAACGTTAACTGCACTAAAGCGGACATCCTGACGGATAAAAAGCGCGACATTCTGATCAACTCCCTCATCCCACAGGCGGTTCAGCTGCACACGGACCGGCTGAAGGTGAGGCGACAGCAGGGCAACTTGGTGGTGAACATGTCGTCAAGTCGAAGCCTGTGATAGCTTCAAGGTGCCGAAAGCACATCACAGGAGGGGGCTCAACAATACGGACTTCGTACTGTACGTTGCTTCAGTCCCCAGTGAAAAGGACGTCGTGGCGTGGGGTACGTGGTGCCAGCTATTCCCAGACGCTCGGCCCGCCGTCGGCGTGATCAACGTCCCCGCAGCAGAAATCGTGTCAGCATACGACCATTATACCACGCGCACCGTGGCGCACGAGATTGCGCATGCGCTGGGCTTCAGTCTAACACTCCTCAATTACACTAAGATCATGAAGGATGTGTCGGGTGTTCGAGGCAAGCCCTCCGCTGTTCCGGTGATCAACGGCACCACAACGGCTCAGAAGGCACGCGAGCACTACGGATGCGACAACCTGAGTTACGTGGAGCTGGAAGACGAAAACGGTGGTTCTGCTGGCTCGCACTTGAAGATGCGCAACGCCAAGGACGAGCTCATGGCGCCTGAGAGCAACGCCGGCTACTACAGTGCGCTGACGATGGCCATCTTCGAGGACATGGGCTTCTACAAGGCGGACTTCAGCAAGGCCGAGGTGATGACGTGGGGCCGCAACGCCAGCTGCGCCTTCCTCAACAAGAAGTGCATGGAGAACAACATCACGCAGTGGCCGCAGATGTTCTGCAACCGAAGGATACCAGAGTACAGCTGCACCTCCGATCGTCTGGACATCGGGCCATGCGGTATCGGGACCTACGCAGAATCCCCGGAGTCGTACTGGGACTACTTCAACAAGTACCCGCTCGCTGGCTACTCCCCATATATGGACTACTGCCCCACTATAATCCCCTATAGTGGCGGTGCCTGCAACCAGAACCCCGCGAATGCACCGGAGAGTTTCCAAAGCTTCAACGTGTTTTCTGAGGCAGCGCGCTGCTTCGATGGGGCCTTCGCGCCGAGGGGCATCGCACCTTGGCCTGGCTTCTACAACGGCATGTGTGCCAACGTCACGTGTGATACGTCGACACAGACGTACAGCGTCCAGGTGAAGGGGAGCCCCACTTATGTGAACTGTACGCCGGGCCAGAACATCACACTCCATACGTACAGCAGCGATTTCGCGGACGAGAGCTACATCACGTGCCCGCCGTACGCTGAGGTGTGCCAGGGCAACGTGAAGGCGGCCATGGACTTCGAGGGCAAACATCGTAAAGCAGTCAAAATGGGATAGCGGGGGTAGAGTACCGACAGGGGCACCTCCACTGTCAGCGGTGATGACGACTACACCGACAAGAACATGACTCGTGGCAACGGTGCGGGTGGCGTCCACAATGCGCGCATACTGCTCACAGGTGCAGTAGCCCGTTGGTCTCTGATGCTGTTTGTGGGCCTGAATGCGTAGACCAGAATGGGGGGGAGCCGTCTCAGAGCCCGACGTTGAGGTGGCGTGTGTGTGTGTGTGTGTGTGGTTTGTGCCCCATTTGGCGTAGTGGACGGACTGCTCCAGGGGGAGGGGGAGTGGGGGTTGGATATCCAGCGGTCCACCCACCGGGGTGTCGGGACGCTGCTGAGAGAGGAGTGAAGACAGCCCGACAGACCCCGCGGTCGTTGACTGCCCTGAGCACCCTCCCTCCACAGAGGGCAGTGTGTGGTGTGTGTGCGGTGTTGTCGATGACTGCTTCCATCGCGTGTGTCGCGTACCGTCAACCCATTCGTGAGGCTGGAAGCTGAGTGTGCGGGACTGACCAGGCGCGACACGGCTCACATGGCCTCGGAGTGCACGTGTGTCGAAGGCGTGCCGTACCCTCCCCGCATTGAAGTGTGGGTGCCGTGAGCCGGGTGATGAGGATACAGTGGGTAGGCAGGCACGCATGCCGGAAGCATGTTGGGCACACCTCGCCTTCCGCAGTGGCGCGCCATACACTACGTATGTGGCACGGCTTAGCGAGCGATGCGGTGGGGTGCAGATGGGGGTACGTTAGGTCTCTAGTTTTGGGGGGGATGACAGCCGAATGACGTAGTGCGATGGTGCGGGTTGTGAAGGAAGACAGGAGGGCTACTCTGCTGTACCCTCGGTGAGACCATCCCTCCTTTGTTTTGTGTGATCCACGCCCTCAGGCACTACACTTCGTTCCCTCATGCTCGTCATGCGATTGATACTGGTGCCCTCGTCCCCCGGAGAAGGAGCCCCTCGCTCCCCCTTCCCCTTCCCTCCCTCCCCTGGTGCGAGCCTCGTGTGGCCAAAGAGGGAGAGGGAGCCACTGCTGTCTGTCTGTCGTACTCGTGGTGCTACGCGTATGCTCGGAGGGAACACACAGTGGCACGAGAGAAGGTGCCGTAGTGTGTGCGAACCCCTTCGGTATGAGCGAGACGACGGTTTCGTCTGTGAGAGAGAAAACCGCCACCGCCGTGCGCCAGCAGTGCTGCATGAGCGGTGGCTGTGTGTGTGTGCATGTTGGTGTGGCCTAACGCCCGGACGTGTCGTGACGTATGTGAGGGGGTGTTCCCCCTCTTTTCTTGTGCTTTGAGTGTTTGTGCCGGTGGACGTCTTGAGCTGATCTCATGTGTCTGCGGACACTCACTCGGTTTCTCTTTTTCCCTTTCTTTCCCGCCCTCCTCTTCTCTCTCACTTCGTTTGAGCGGGAGGGTGGGATGAGGAGTTGCGCCAACCCCCCCTTCCCCCTCCACTCCCCCATCCAGTCATGGCGGTGAATTTCTCATTTTGTTCTTTTTTATTGTTGGGCTTCTGCGTGCGCTGTTTTTTCATGTTTTTCTTTTTTCTCCGCCTCCTCCCCTCCCTTCGTATACGCGTCCTCCTCCGTTCGCTCTGTTTTTATTATCCACAGCGAACATCTCTCTGTGGGCTTTGTGTGTTTGACAGATGGCTGTCTGTCTGTTTTCCTCTAGAGAACAGAAAGGGGGAGGGAGAGAGAGTGGAGGGGAGACGAAGGGCGGCTTGGTGAGTACACCCCCCCCCTCCTCTCCCCCATACACACTCCGTACCCCGTGCTCTGTTCGATTATGGGAACGCACATGCCCCGCTTTTTATCTGGGCTTCGCTTCTTTTCCCTCTTTTGACGCCAGTGCGCTGTCGACACGTATCAGGGACACTGCTACACCCCCGGACGCGCGCACAGACGCACACGCGCGTGGCCGACAGCAGTTGAGGTGGCTTGTGTATCGGTGGATCACCAACCATGCGCGTGCGGCCGTGTTTGCGGTGATGCGTTGTGTCCCTGTGTTTCTCTGTTTTCCAACGTACCTTTCTGGAGTACTCACTAAATGTGATCCCGCCCACCCATCCTTTCTTGGTCTGGCTGACGGCTGTACGCTGCTCTGCGGTGCACCGAGGGGTGACCTCACGCGCCACCAACAACCGGGCTATACCCCCTCTTTGCGGTGCCGCATGTGCCTGCGCCACTAGCGCACCGCGTTTACTACCGATACATCACGGCTGTGCGTTACGATTGGTGCAGCGGTGGCGGCTACCCCAGCGATTGTCGCGGTGAACTCTTTCTCCGTGTGCTGTCTGCCCCCCCCCCGTCCCTTTCCCCGCCACCCCCGTGGCCCCTGGCCTTTGCCACCCCACGGCAACTACCACCCGTAACCCTCCGCCTCTCACCCCTTTGTGTTGTTGTTTGCCCCTACACCGCTGGTCTGCGCGTCACACACAGGCACGCACGCACAGCACTCGCTTCCCTTCGACTCAACACACATACTCGCTGGGCAACGCCTCCTCCTCTCTTGACTTCACACCGACACCTCCTCACTTTATACAGGTATCCTCTCAGCGCCAGTATGCCACCACACAACGCCAGCCGCACGCACCAGTTGCGTAGCAACACCGCACGCCTGGTGCGCCTCGCCACAGTAACGTGTCTCGCACTGGCCGCCGGCTCAGCTGCCGTGTGGGCACAGACTACCGGCGACTTGGCTGCGGGCCACCGCTGCATCCACGACGAGCTACAGCAGCGGGTGCTGCAGTCGATGGCGCAGGAGCACAGAGACCTGGGCACGCTCTCTGCGGTGGGTCTGCCATCTGTCGCAGCAGCACCGGATCTCGATTCTGTGAGCGGCACGGTCGACTTCGCTTTGCGGTATAGCACGGAGCTCAATGTCACGCGCTCCGAGCACTGGGGTGAACTGCGCATCACCGTTTCCATGGATAATTTCACAGACACCGAGCGCTACTGCACACAGGACGGGCAGAGCATCAATGACAAGAATGGAGATGTAAAATGCAGCGAAGACGACATCCTGACCGAAGAGAAGCGCAACATCCTGATCAACTCCATCCTCCCCGAGGCGGTGCGGCTGCACACGGATCGGCTGAAGGTAAGGCAGGTGCAGAGTAACTGGACGGTGGCGGTCGGGAACGGCAAAATCTGTGGCTTATTCAACGCGCCACAGACCCACCTCACCAACGGCGTCAACAACACCGACTTTCTGCTTTACGTGGCATCCCTCACCACCGATAGAGGCGCGGTGTCGTGGGGCGCAACCTGCCAAGTGTTCCCCGATGGCCAGCCTGCTGTCGGCGTCATCAACGTCCCCGCAGCCCAGATCGTGTCGCGCTATGACCAACGCGTCATTCGCACGGTGGCACACCAGATCGCGCATGCGCTGGGCTTCAGCGAGGACTTCTTCCAGAAGGCAGGCATCACGAAAGTCGTCGAGAATATTCGCAGCAAGCCCGACAGCTTTACTGTGATCAACGGCAGCAAGACAGTGGAGAAGGCCCGCACGCACTACAACTGCTCCACACTGGAGTACGTGGAGATAGATAACCGCTCCAACCTTGACTGGGACAATTCACACTTGTCGATGCGCAACGCCAAGGACGAGCTCATGGCGCCTGAGGTGGGTGCCGGCTACTACAGCGCGCTGACCATGGCCGTCTTCGAGGACATGGGCTTCTACAAGGCGGACTTCAGCAAGGCCGAGGCGATGACGTGGGGCCGCAACGCCGGGTGTGACTTCCTCAACAACACGTGCATGAAGAACAACATCACGCAGTGGCCGCAGATGTTCTGCAACAACACTCAAATGCTCCGCTGCACGTCCAGCCGCCTCGAGATGGGCGTATGCGATGTCGCTCCTCATGAAACCCCCCTGGATGAGTAATACCCGTACTTCACCAACAAAAGCCTGGGGGGAAGGTTAATCTACATGGACTTGTGCCCGTATGTGGAGGCCGAACGTAACGGTGCGTGCAACCAGAACTCGTCTACCGCACCGGATTACATGAGTGCCTTCAACGTCTTCTCTGACGCGGCGCGCTGCATCGATGGGGCGTTTAAGCCGATGAACATCACTAAGGAAACCCGACCCATCTTGGGCATGTGCGCCAACGTCCGGTGTGACAACACAACGAAGACGTACAGCATCCAGGTGAAGGGCAGCAGAGCCTACGTGAGCTGCACAGAGGGCCAAAAGATCACACTCGACAACATCAGCGACGCCTTCGAGGACGGCGGCTACATCACGTGCCCAGCAGCGGACGAGGCCACCCTCCCACCGTCAGCATGCCCAGCAGCGGACGAGGCGACACTCCCACCGACAGCATGCCCAGCAGTGGACGAGGCCACCCTCCCACCGACAGCATGCCCAGCAGCGGCAGTGGTGCAAACAAGCCGGATGCCACGTCCAGCAACGGCAAAGGCGACAGGCTTTACCCCCGTGTCAACGGTGCAGCCGGCCTACACAGCGCACGCACCCTGGTGTCCGCTGGAGTGGCGCTGCTGGTGGTGACACTGACTGTTGGCCTGAGCGCCTAACAAAGGAACGCCTGGCGCACTGGTCATCGCAACTGCTGGTGCGGCCACACAGCGAGTGTTGCATATACACGACCGACACCCTCCGCTGGGGATGTCATGACGCACCCTGAGAGGGCCCCGACCTGAACCCGGTGAGGGTATCTCCTCGTGGTGGTACTGCAGTGCATCCGCAGGGCCCCCTCTACTCCAGTCACTCCGAAGCCGAGCACGAATCCGGACGGGGCCCATAACCACCGAAGAGTGGGAACCGAAGAAGCCTTTCTGGAGTCTGAGGTGCAACACACGTATCCGACGACTGAAAAGACGTGTACGCAAATGGGCGTGACACTCGTGGGTGGGACTGGAGGGCACGAGCCTCGGGCCATTAGTGTGGTGGTCCATGAGCGTTGACTGGGTGTGAGACACCGCCGACCGCTGTCTTGAGGTACGGCTGCTGTGGATGGTTCATCGTGCCGAGTGTCCTCGCTGGTCCACGTACTCGGTTGACGGGCAGGTGAGTGTTTGGCACCCCACCTCCACACCCCATCCACACTCGGGCGGTGGTGGTGTCGTCGTCTTCACCCCCTTCTCAACCACTTCTTTGGTGCTTATTGGATTCACCTTCCCCACCCCCTTCCCAGGTTATACCCGCTTACTTTATTACCCGCGTGTGTGGGTTGGTTGGGTGCAGGGGTGGGATCGACGGTTGGAGTGGCGGACATGGGGGGCCGTCGACGTGGATGCTGTATACAAGGCGAGAGGGCCCACTCCTCCTCTCCTTCCTCATCGCCCCCCCCCCTCCTTCTCGTCGCCCCGTCACCCCTCCCCTCACCCCCCATCCCGAACGCGGTGCATTTCTCCTTTTCTCTCTTTTTGGGCTCTCCATCTTCCTTGACTTTTTCCCTTCACCCCCCTCCCCTCCCCCTTCACGCCTTCAGAGGTGTCCTCCAATGAGGATGGGGATTTATGTTTGTATGTTTCTCTTCTTCTTACCCCTTCACAGCGCCCACATATACACCTGCGGTCTGTGATGGTGACAGCGCCACGTCCATGTGCCCCTCCTTCCCTACGACACAGAGTGAAGGGAGAGTGAGTGAGCGTGCTGAGTCCACCCCTCCGTGTCTCCGCCCTCCCTCCCTCTCTCTCTCTGTATGTGTGTGCTTGTCCTTCCTTATTTATCTCGTTCGCTTCCCTTTTCACGTCGACACCAGTGCGCTGTCAACACGGAACAAGAAAACCATCACACACCCCAACACCAACAAATACTCGACCGCAGCACAGCAGAAGGGGTCGCTGGCTACGTCGGCGCCTGCGCCTGCATCACCCGGGTACATCCTCGGCTGCTCACGGCCTCGACGGTGTCGCAGCGTCAAACTGTCGCAGGGCTTCCCCGACTCCCTCCATGTTTATTCTCATCTCTCCCTCATCCGCTGCCTCCTTGTCCCTTTCACTGCCCTCTGTTCATGACAGGCACACGCGCAACAGCGCTTGTCCTGCTCCACGCGCACCCAGTCACCCGCGCACACACAGCACATACCCGCTGGCCTGCGCCTTCTCACTGGACGTCCTCTCCACCTCCTTGACCACATCATTGCCGCCGCCAGCGTGCGCGACCGCACTGTCGGCACGCCCCGCCCCCTCCCCAAGCAGCGCACACCGCGGGCGCCCTGACCGCATGCAACCCTTGCATCGTCGGCGAGGTACAGCACCGCGCCCTGCAGTCGGTCACGCAGGACCAGCACAGCGGCATCGACCCCCGCGTCACCCATTCAGCTTTGGGCCTGCCCTACGTTGTAGCAGCACGTGGAACCGCGGACACCCAAGGCGCGATGGACTAAAAGGCGACAGCGGATGAGCAATCCAAAGAGACACACACACACACACGCAATGCGTCAAGTGAGGCGGCTTACAGCCCACGACTGTCAACTTTGGAGAGAGGCGGCGACGGAAAACGGGGGAGTGACACGGGGGGTGCGCGGGGCGGGACGGGGCGGACTGGCGTGCGGCTACACTGGGCGGAGAGCGTTGCCACATGAAAGCCGGGCTACATGCGCTGGAAAACGTGGTCCCATCCGGAGAACACCGCCGCCTCGAGGTGGCAGTGCTTACAGACTCCCCCCCTCCCTCACCTCACTTCTGATGGCGCTGGACACACAGGCCCAACCAGCGTGGAGGATGAGACCCTCACCCGTATTTGGTCCATCACACTCAATCCCACTCGGCGCAAAGCCCACCTGTCCTTCCAGCTCGTATTCCCCCACTGCGGTGTCCCGCGAAAAAAGGCCGTGGACAAAGCAGCCAGCAGGGGGGAATGCCATGCCCCAATCCTACCCGGCATGCATCACCGACGTTGTGGCAGGCATCAAGCGACAACCTGGTAAAGAAACAGATGCGGCGTTCACCAACGGAGAAGGGCCCGAGCACGCACCGGTCCAACTCACTCGGCCACGTCCACCCCCTACGCCCCCCCAAAAAAAACAGTGAAATAGGATCGCAGTGGAGAGTCCATGTTGGCGCAATATCGCACGGACACCCCCAAACACTTTGGGTGGCCACGTAGGGCCATTCGTAGGTAAGGGGGACAACATGACCTGCCGATGGTGTCCACTCATTGGACCCAGATCCATCCCCCTCCTCCCTACTCTAGCCGTGGCAACACGGCAGCAGGATCCGCTAGTGTGTCCGGTCCGTCTCACCATATGCGCCTCACGACAAGCGGGAGTAACGCACATGATGACGAGACACCGGTGGCAGGGAGGGCTCAGGCCCCATAGTAACGCTGCAAGGGGCGGGAAAGGCACAGGGGTCCTACAAAAAGGTGTACAAGTGCCACACATGCGCGGATGTGGTAACCCCTCCCTGTGAGAGGCCTCTCGGAGCACCACAAGCCCACACCCAACTCCGCCCCGGTGACCCACCGACAGAACTCGATGCATCAGACACGCGCCCCAGGAACCCCAATAGAGAGAGTGACAGCAAAGAGAAACGTTGTGTCCTCAGAGGTGCAGGTATCCTCAACAAGCGAGCAGCGGCAGCGCATTCCCTGACAGTACTGCAGGCGAACGCTTGGAAACACGACATGGCTCAGACGCCACAGATGCCCACTGAGGCCGCCCAGCCACCCACCGCCGCCACCAACGGCTACACTTCGGTGCCCGGTGTGGGGACTATGTGGGTCCGCCTAGAGGGATAGTAGCCCACAGGATCAGGGCCCACTGGGGGGACATGCCCCCAAGACTCCGACCCACCACCCCTCCCGGGGGTAGACAAGACACGCCCGAGGCCACAGCCCCCTGGCGTCATTCCATGTCCGCACACTGCGAGGGGGTACTTCGATCCAACGCGGCCCCTGTGTGGCTCCACACGACCACACGAGGCCCACGCACACACATCGGAGACCCCTCCCCCTCCAAATGAGTGGCAACGCGAAGCCCTTTGCAGTGTGCCCGATGTGCGAGAAACAGTATGAACGGTGGACCACTCTTGTCTGGCGCATCCCCGCACGCACCACAACGAGGGCACAGTGGCCCAACGCAAGATGCCGGGTGGGACCGATCCACACAGTGGGGGGCCTGCCGCGAGAAACCCCACATACACGCACTGTCCGCGCACACTTGCGGATGAACAGTGTCTCACGCAGCCTCCAAGTGTCTCCCATGGCCAAGCTGCAACCCGCCATCCCCCATGGCCCACGGAACGAGATCTGCGAGGTGTCCTCGACTCACCTATCGGACTGTCCCGCCCTAGCCAACGTTGGAGGAGACTGTGGCATAGAAGATGGTCCGGTGCACAGGGTTGTCCAGTCCAAGCGATTGGCGGTGTACCCCAGCCGACTACTCAGCCTCGCGGATCCGGCCGAGATTCCCAATCCAGAAGAGGACGAGAGCAACATTGAGCACCAACTGCGTTACTCGACGACAGTCCTCACCCCCATGATAATGACACCGAGCGGCGGACTGGCAGCGATCCACATTTTACTTTCTTGTTCCAGGGCTGACCATCGGGAGCTGCACAGGGTGCGGGCCTGTCGTGACGACGTGTGGAGGGTGCGGGACTCGCCCGCGTTTGAGTTGCACCGGCAGGCTGGGAGAAGAAGGCCCTGTAGTGTATATGCTGGGAGACATCCATCCTCCTCCTCCCCCCCTGCACAGTGTCACCCCCCTCATCTGCACAGAGGACAAGAGACGGAGTAGTGAAGGTGTTCTAAAAACGTGTGTCCCTGGGAAGGGGCACGTGCAGATTGAACGCACACACGGGTATGTAGACAAGCATGTACGCATTACATCTTTGCTCTGTGTCACCCCCCCCCTCTCCCTTCCTATCTATCCGACCATCGCTTGCTGTGTACATGCATATATACATATATATTGGTGTATACTCTCTGTGAGTGCCGCAGAGAGGAATGGCAAGAGGCCCTCTCTCTCTCTCTCCCCCCCCTTCTGTCACGCCTACATGAAGAAAACAGCACAACAAGAATAGTGGTGGGGAGGAGAGAGAGAATGACGGGAGGGCATGGAGGGGGGGGGGGCGGTGCACGCCTGCAGTACTCTCCCTCCCTTTTCGGTCATATCTGTGTGTGGTGTCCATGTGGCTACACTCTCCTTCAGAGAGGAGGACACCGCTTCTGCCCTCATCCCTCTGCGCACCCCCCCCCGCCCCTCCGATGTTACACGTGTCCATCTCGCCTCGTGGCTTGTTTGACTTTGTTTAATTGTCTCGTGACACACACCCGAGGAGTGGCGGTATACCAACCAGGGCAGCAACCACAAAGTCTGACAGAGGTGGGTGCATTCTGTACGTACATACATTGACGTGAGGTGTGGTGGGTGGGAGGGGGGGAGGAGGGAAGGGGGGCCGTGCCGGGCGGTGTATAGACCAACACGGGATGGGGTGGCGTGTTTTTATACGACAGGCTCCGTCACCAAATATTGTAGCTCAGAATGTTCATCCCTTCACCCCCCCCGCCTGGTGTGCACATACAACGCGTGTGCCTCAAAGTACTCAATTGTCCCCTCCGTCCACAATACACACACAGAGACAGAGACCTTCCCCCCTGTCCACCTCCTGTTCGTGCTACTCGGTGACGCCTACATCTTTGTTTGTGGGTGTGTAGACGTGGTTATGTGTACTTGCATGTGTCGTCTTGTCAAAGGATCCGGTCCCTCCCTCCCTCCCTCCCTCCCCTCTACTCCAGGCGGTGTGGCCCTGGTGGGATTCCCATTTAGCTGCCGCCTGTTTGGCTCTCTTCCGCTTCGCTGACCCTCACCGGCGGCCCCTCCCCTCCCCTCGCCCTCTCCACGCGCATGATGTGAACCATCCACCCATCCCCCACCCCACATCCCCATCCCTTCACGTCTCCCCCACCACCCGTCGGTGTTGTTTCCCTCACCTCGCCCCACTCTCTCCCCTCCCCTGCCACCCCCACCGCCCACCGCTCCCCTAGACTGCACAATCCTGCGCCCATCACCGGCCCTCGCTATCGCTCTTCCCCCACTGAACCCTTCCCCCCCCCCCCCTATACAGAGGCACGCACAGCACATACCCGCTGAGCAGCACCTCCTCACTCACTCGCCTTCTCCCTACACCCCCCATCCGCCTATATACCTACACGACCTACCCCACCGCCAGCATGACCCGCAACTGCTTGGGTAGCACGCACCATGGACGTAGCGGCGCCGCTCGCCTGGTGCGCCTCGCCGCAGTGGCGTGCCTCGCACTGGCTGTCGTCTCCGCCGCCGTGTGGGCACAGACTACCGGCGACTTGTCTGCGGGTCACCGCTGTATCCACGACGAGCTACAGCAGCGGGTGCTGCAGTCGATGGCGCAGGAGCGCAGAGACCTGGGCACGCTCTCTGCGGTGGGTCTGCCCGTTGTCGCAGCAGAGCCCGCCCCCACTGCGCAGCACGGCGGAGTCGACTACGCACTGGCTGACATCATGTCGCCGCAGGTGGAGCGCTCTGACGACTGGGGTCAGCTGCGCATCACCGTTTCTGCCGAGGACCTCACGGAGCACGAGTTCTACTGCGCAAGTGAGGGACAGAATATCTACAATCACCTCAATGGTAATGTCACCTGCACTGCCGCTGACGTCGTGACAAAGGAGAAGCGCGACATGCTTGTCAAGTATATCCTCCCGCAGGCAGTTAAATTGCACACGGACCGGCTGAAGGTGAGGCGACAGCAGGGTACTTGGAAGGTGACTGGCATGACAGGGCAAGCCTGTGAGGCCTTCAAGGTACCAGAGTGGCACCGCACGACGGGGCTGAACAACACGGACTTCCTGCTGTACGTCGCCTCGGCTCCATGCGAAAAGGGTGTGCGCGCATGGGCTACTATTTGCCAGACGTTCTCCGACGGCCGACCCGCCGTCGGTGTGATTAACATCGCTCCAGCGAATATCGTGTCAGCATACGACCAGCGTACCACGCGCACGGTTGCGCACGAGATCGCGCATGCGCTGGGGTTCACCGGCAGTTTCTTCAGTAGCAGGGGAATTGCCCAGAATGTCTCTGGTATTCGCGGCAAGGAGCTCGATATCACTGTCATCAACGGCAGCACAACGGTGACCAAGGCACGCGAGCACTACGGCTGCGACACCCTGAGTTACGTGGAGCTGGAGGATCCAGGCTCGCCTGGGTCATCTGTCTCGCACCTGAAGATGCGCAACGCCAAGGACGAGCTCATGGCGCCTTCGAGCAGCGCCGGCTACTACAGCGCACTGACGATGGCCGTCTTCGAGGACACGCGCTTCTACAAGGCGGACTTCAGCAAGGCGGAGGTGATGACGTGGGGCCGCAACGCCGGCTGTGACTTCTTCAGCAAGAAGTGCATGGAGCAGGGCATCACGCAGTGGCCGCAGATGTTCTGCAACGACACAAACGAAGAGTACCGCTGTACCTCCAGCCGTCTACACGTCGGGGGATGTGATGTCGTGACCTACACAGAATCGCTGGACTCGCACTGGCGGTACTTCACCAACGACCGCCTCGGGGGCTCTACTGCATTCCTCGACATCTGCCCCGTTGTGGTCCCCTCTGACGAAGGTGCGTGCAACCAGAACACCACGACCGCACCGTGGTATGTCAGGACCTTCAACGTGTTCTCTGAGGCAGCGCGTTGCATTGATGGGGCCTTCACGCCAAAGGGCCTCGCACGTTGGCGTCGCCTCTACAACGGCATGTGCGCCAACGTCCGGTGTGATATGTCGACGCAGACGTACGGTATCCAGGTGAGGTGGGGCAGCGGTTACTTCAACTGTACGCCGGGCCAGAACATCTCGCTCGACACCATCAGCAACGGCTTCGAGGACGGCGGCTACATCACGTGCCCGCCGTACGCTGAGGTGTGCCAGGGCAACGTGAAGGCGGTGGTGGACTTCAAAGCTGCTCTCGAAAAGAACAGAGGCACGAGCAGCAGCAGCGGACAAGACAACGCCTTCGCCGACAGCATGACCAGCAGCGAACAAGACGACGACTTCGCCGACAGCATGACCAGCAGCGGACAAGACGACGACTTCGCCGGCAGCATGACCAGCAGCGAACAAGACGACGACTTCGCTGACAGCATGACCAGCAGCGAACAAGACGACGACTCCGCTGACAGCATGATCAGCAGCGAACAAGACGACGACTTCGCCGACAGCATGACCAGCAGCGAACAAGACGACGACTCCGCCGACAGCATGACCAGCAGCGAACAAGACGACGACTTCGCCGACAGCATGACCAGCAGCGAACAAGACGACGACTTCGCCGACAGCATGACCAGCAGCGAACAAGACGACGACTCCGCTGACAGCATGATCAGCAGCGGACAACACAACGCCCCCGCCGACAGCATGGCGAGCAGCTGAGGAGGCGACAGCCTCTACCCCCGTGTCAATGGTGCAGCCGGCCTGCGCAGCACGTGGAGCCTCGTGTCCGCTGGAGTGGCGCTGCTGGTGGTGACACTGACTGTTGGTCTGAGTGCCTAACATCAGCACGCCTGGCGCACTGCTCATCACAACTGCTGGTGCGGCCGCCTAGCGAGGGTTGCATACACGACTGACACCCTCCGCTGGGGATGTCATGACGCACCCTGAGAGGGCCCCGACCTCAACTCGGTGAGCGTTTCTTGTCCTATAGTGCATGAGCACAGCCCACCTACACTCCCCCCAGTTCGCATCCGGGCACGAATCCGGACGGCGACTATTACCAGCGAATAGTGGGAGCCAAAGAAGCCTTCTTGTATTCTCAAGTGCAACACACGTATCCGACGAGTGAGGTGGCGTGTACGCAAACGGGGGTGATACGCGGTGATGCCCGTCGGCGGTACGCGAGGAAACACCCTGGGCCGCGATAGCACCAGCCCCAGTCCAGCGGTGTGGTGGTCCATGAGCGGTGGCTGGGTGTGACACCACCGACCGCTGTCTTGAGGTACGGTTGCTGTCGATGGCTCATCGTGCCGAATGTCCTCGCTGGTCCACGTACTCGGTTGATGGGCAGGTGAGTGTTTGACACCCCATCCACACTCGGGCGGTGGTGGTGTCGTCGTCTTCACCTCCTTCTCCACCACTTCTTTGTTGCTTATTGAATTCACCTTCCCTCTCCTTAGCCAGGTTATACCCGCTTACTTTATTATCCGCGTGTGTGGGTTGGTTGGGTGCAGGGGCGGGATCGACCGTTGGAGTGGTGGACATGGGGGGCCGTCGATTTGGATGCTCTATACAAAGCGAGAGGGCCCACTTCACCACTCCTCCCTTCCCCCTCCTCTCTCCTCACACACCCCTTCTCTTCATACCCCCACTTCTCCTCCCACCTCCCCTCGAGACAGCACGCACACACACACACGCACGATTGGGACGAGCAGAACAAAGGACAGCGTGACGAGAGATATGGGAACCATGCTGTGGTGTGTGTCGTCGTGTTGGTCGATAGCGGTGCTGGGGGAGCTCGTGTGCGTTCCTGGGCTTTACGCACCGATGTGTGTGTGGGTTGGTGTGTGGATGAGTGGGTGTGTGCTCCCCCGCCCTCCCGTCGGCCCGTCACCCCTCCCCTCACCCCCCATCCCGAACGCGGTGCATTTCTCCTTTTTTCCTTCTCACTTTGGGCTCTCTACTATCCTTGACTTCTTCACCTAACCCCCCTCCGCTCCCCCTTCACTCCTTCAGAGGTGTCCTCCATGAGGATGGGGATTTATGTTTGTGTGTTTCTCTTCTTCTTACCCCTTCACAGCGCCCATATATACACCTGCGGTCTGTGATGGTGACAGCGCCACGTCCCTGTGCCCCTCCTTCTTTGTACGTGTGTGCTTGTCCTTCCTTATGTATCTCGTTCGCTTCCCTTCTCACGTCGGCACCAGTGCGCTGTCAACACGAAACAAGAAAACCATCACACACCCCAACACCAACAAATACTCGAGCGCAGCACAGCAGAGAAGGGGTCGCTGGCTACGTCGGCGCCTGCGTCTGCATTGCCCGGTTACATCCTGGGCTGTCCATGGCCTCGACGCTGACACGGCGTCAGGGTGTCGCAGGGCTGCCCTGACTCCCTCCATGTCTATTCTCATCTCTCCCCTACTTCTCCCTCTCCCTCCAACCGCCGCTTACTCGTCCCATCATGGCCCTCTGCTCATGATAGACAGGCCCACACGCAGTTCCTCAACCACCACAAGAGCACCCACGGACAGCACCCCCATCCGCTGGCCGAGAATTCATCACACGCTGTGCCGCCCTGACCGCCGTCGCTGCTCACCCCCCAGCCCCGAAGCACATCGCCAACATGACTCGCAGTTTCCCCAGCAGCACGCAATAGAGGCGTAGCGGTGCCGCACCCCTGGTGCACCTCGCCGTGGCTGTCGTCGTCTCCGCCTTGGTGTGGGCACACCCCGCGTGCCTCGTGGCCCCCATCGCCTGATACGTTGGCGGTGAGTTGACGTGCATTGCAGGTAATGGACTCTGCGCCGTGTGGCCCGCCATTCCCCCTCGCGCGCACGCCGTCCACCGCACCGGTCTTCTCTTGTTTCTGCTCTACGGCCCGCCAAATACTCTCACGCGGGCTGGTGTGTCCATTACGCTGACCGATGGGGGTTCCCCGTCGCGGTGCTCAACCAACCCTCCCTCCCCTCCCCCCCTTTTCCCCGCCGAAGCGCACTTGTTGTTGTCCCTGGTGGGGTACCCCGACTTCTGTCCCCCCTGACCGCTCTGGGGGGTCTTCCCTGTTGTGTGTGCGTACAGGATGACGCAGGCCCCTCTAGTGCCGGGGCGACTCAACACACCGCTGATGCTAACAGACGACATTAACATATGTTCCGATATACTTTACAACCCCCTTTTTCCTTGTTTCTCTTTCGTTGTCCGCCCCCACCTGTGACCCTCCAAACGCAGCACACAGTCACACACTCGATGGGATGGGCATCACAGAAAAGTGAAGTGCGACTTCATCATATGTCTGTGTGTGTGTGTGTGTTCGATTTTTGACGACAGCAGCAGTGGCATGTGCGGCTAAGCCGGTGTGCATTTTCCATGTTCTCACTTACACGTGCAGAATGTGCATGGACTCGGTGGTGGTGCGTATCTGCGGACCTTCTTTTGTCCCTCTCCCCCATTGCTCTACTCCACGGGTATCGTGACGACGACGCATCACCCCTCGCCTTACCCCCCCCTCCCCTCCCTCCCTCTTGTGTTCACTCTTTATACACACACACACACGTGCACACCCCTGGTGATGGCGGGACGCCGGCTCTCGGCAACCACATTGGGAGTTTGCACCACCACTGGCAATCCCGCGTGACAGCACACGCTCGACAACACTCCCCTCCCTCCCGGCACGCGCAGACGTGCCCATCCGGGGGGTCTATGCCCGCTGCCCCTGCTAGTTAGCGGAGACGTCGAGCACAATCCGGGTCCGAGTTTCACAGGAGTGCAGTGGAATGCTGAAAGGGGGGGAGGGGTGCTCACCCATCCGAGGCGCCTCACCTCGGCCACGATGCCTTGGCGAGGAGGAGAAGGCCGCCCCCCGCACCCTGGCAGACACTCACCTTAACCCCAAGGGAAAGGGGGAAGCGTTTGCGATAACACCGGTCACCGACACACACGGGAATGGAAGAAGTCGTCACAGCCACGCTCGTACTGAATGACCGCAGTCAGCTCACCATTACGTCCGCCTACTTCCCCCCAAGAGGGGGGGAGGGTCACTGATCTGGCCCTGCAGCGCCTGAGTAACGCCCACCACGACTCTCCACTGGTTATTGGAGCGGACGTCAACTCCCACCATCCTTCGTGGAACCCACTACGCCCAGCAGACCACACAGGAGAACGACTCCTGCGATGGTCCTTGGAAGAAGGCATGCGAATAGCAAATGCGGGAGGTCCACGATGTGTGCCCCGACAGCGACCACACCGTGATCACCCTCACGGCACAGCCGGGGGCCACGATGGACATCATCGGCACCGGTCAAGCCACGTCGCAGGATATACGCCTGGAGGAAAGCCAACTGGCCCTCATTTAGGAGCACAATCAACACACTGATAAAGACGGCACCATGCAACGCCCTCAAAGGTGTGGATGCATGGAGCGAGAGGATCACCAGCCATATGCGACGAGCTCCAGAAAAGAGCGTCCCGAAATGGGGGGAGGGGGGGCACGGCGGCTCCGCCCGCCTGGCCGCTGGAGCTCACCTTGCTGGAAAAGGACACCGATGAGTGCCGTGATGAGAGGAGGAGGGAGGCACTAATGTGGCAACGACAACAAATCCTGAACACACACGCGGTTGCACGCTGGGGCGCCAGCGCTGTGGGGAACCTCATCATCACCGACGGCCCGAGCTGGAAGCTGATCAAATCGGTGTACGGCCCTCGCTCGCCTGTACAAGAGCAAGTCTACCCGATAGACCCCCACCCATGGCGCAATACCCCCTCGACCACGGAGGGACCCGGCCTCCGCGAATGGCTTGGATATACTCAAGGGAGCACGACTGCTGCCACTCCATGATGTCGCGGCATACCGTTCACTCGAATATTATCTGAAAGCCACCAAAGGAGGCGGCACCCTGGAGAACTATGCGACCAAAGTGTACGCCCAAGACCACGCGATACACGCGAGGCTGAGCGCAGTCCGAGGAAAGCACACTGCAGTCGATGGCTTCGAGCCCCCCTTTGCATACACCACCATGAGATGAGCACGCAGACCCTTCTTTCACACCGCCACCACCACCACCACCCTGAGGGGGGTGAGGAGGGAGAGGGGGACTAAAGGCTGACGATGACGAGAAGGCCGATAAACGCCACACAAAGTGCCTCGAGTGTGAGACCCTTCAGGAGTGACGATTATCCACTGTGGACGGACGCCTCTCGGCGGAACTCGACATCTCATCCGGTGCAGCAGCGCTCATATGTGACACGACACGACGGGGAGGAAACCCGCGACAGAAGGTGGGCGAGGTAACTCGCATGCAGCCACCGAGCGGAGGGGATTGCCATGGAAGCAGGACCGAACACCCTCCGAAGACTGGTCCCCACAGGCACACACCGCTGCCTGCGCGTGGCCGTGCTCACCGATTCCCTCTCGCTGCCGATGGCACTTGACACCGGACCCACCTCACTAGAATATGGTGTCCTCGCCCGACTATGGACCACCATCCTCAAACTCACCAAACAGAAAGCCCATCACACACACTCCAGCTCGTATTCTCCCACCGCGGCGTCCCCGGGAATGAGGCGGTGGATAAGGCGGCCAGCGGGGGTGCCATGCCAGGCCCCAATCCTACCCGGCGTGGATCACAGGCATTGCGAAAGGCGTCAAGAAGCACATTCAACAAGAAGGAGGCGCACGCTGCCCATGAGAACGGAGGTGGACCAGACACACATCGCTCCCCACTCCTGGGCCACATCCCCCCCACCACCAACGGCAACATGCTCTACGACAGAAATGGGGGAGAGTCCACCCTCGCACCATTCCGCACCGGCACACCTCCAAACACGTCGTCTGGCTCCATCGAGTCATCACCAGCTGAGGGAGGAGCATGGCCTGCCGATGCTGTCCACCCATTGGACCCAGGTCCACCCCCCTCCTCCCTACTCTAGCCGTGGCAACACGGCAGCAGGATCCACTCGTGTGTCCGGTCCGTCTCCCCGTATGCGCCTCACGACAATCGGGGGTAGCGCACATAATGACGAGACACCGGTGGCAGGGGAGGGCTCAGGCCCCATAGTAACGCTGCGAGGGGCGGGAAAGGCACAGGGGTCCTACAAAAAGGTGTACAAGTGCCACACATGCGCTGAGGTGCTCACCTCCTCCCCTTCCCTGTGAGAGGCCTCTCGGAGCAGCACAAGCCCACACCCATCTCCCCCTCCCGGTGACCCACCGACAGGACTCGATGCACCGGACACGCGCCCCAGGAACCTCAATAGAGAGTGTGACAGCAAAGAGAAACGTTGTGTCCTCAGAGGTGCAGGTATCCTCAACAAACGAGCAGCGGCAGCGCCTCCCCCCTGAGAGTACTGCATGCGAACGTCTGGGACCACGACATGGCTCACACGCCACAGATGCCCGCTGGGGTCGCCCAGCCGCCCACCGCCGCCACCAACGGCTGCACTTCGGTGCCCGGTGTGGGGACTATGTGGGTCCGCCTAGAGGGATAGTAGCCCACAGGATCAGGACCCACTGGGGGGGGGGGACATGACCCCAAGACTCCGACCCACAACCCCTCCCGGGGGTAGACAAGACACGCCCGAGGCCACTGTCCCCTGGCGTCATTCCATGTCCACACACTGCGAGGGGGTATTTCGATCCAACGCAGCCCCTGTGTGGCTCCACACGACGACACGGCCCGTGCACACACATCGGAGACCCCTCCCCCTCCAAATGAGTGGCAACGCGAAGCCCTTTGCAGTGTGCCCGATGTGCGAGAAACGGTATGAACGGTGGACCATTCTTGTCTGGCGCATCCCCGCACGCACCACAACGAGGGCACAGTGGCCCAACGCAAGATGCCGGGTGGGACCGATCCGCACAGTGGGGAGCCTGCTGCGAGAAACCCCACATGCCCGCACTGTCCGCGCACACCTGCAGATGAACAGTGTCTCACGCAGCATCCAACTGTCTCCCATGGCCAAGCTGCAACCCGCCATCCCCCATGGCCCACGGAACGAGATCTGCGAGGAGTCCTTGACTCACCTATCGGTCCGTCCCGCACTAGCCAACGTTGGGAGAAAGTGTGGCATAGAAGATGGTCCGGTGCATAGGGTTGTCCAGTGTAAGCGATTGGCGGTGTACCCCAGCCGACTGTTCGGCCTCGCGGATCCGGCCGGTATTCCCCATCCAGAAGAGGACGGGAGCAGCATTGAGCGCCAACTGTGTTAATCGACGGCACTCCTCACCCCCATGATAATGATACCAAGCGGCAGACTGTCAGCGATCCACATTTTACTTTTCTGCTCCTGGGCTGACCATCGGGGGCTGCACAGGGTGTGGCCTGTCGGAACGACGTGTGGAGGGTGCGGGACTCGCCCGCGTTTGAGTTGCACCGGCAGGCTGGGAGAAGGAGGCCCTGTAGTGTATATGCTGGGAGACATCCATCCTCCTCCTCCCCTCCTGCACAGTGTCACCCTCCCCCCAGAGGTTGGGAGACGGAGAAGTGAAGGTGTTCTAAAAACGTGTGTCCCTGCGAAGGGGCACGTGCAGAATGAACACACACACGGATAGGTAGAAGAGCGTGTACGCATTACATCTTTGCTCTGTGTCACTCCCCTCCCCCTCCCTTCCTATCCATCCGTCCATCGCTTGCTGTGTACATGCATATTCATGTATACCTATATATTATGGTGTATACTCTCTGTGAGTGCCGCAGAGAGGAATGGCAAGAGGCCCTCTCTCTCTCTCTCCCCCCCCCTTCTGTCACGCCTTCATGAAGAAAACAGCACAACAAGAATAATGGTGGGGAGGAGAGAGAGAATGACGGGAGGGGGGGGCGGTGCACGCCTGCAGTACTCTCCCTCCCTTTTCGGTCATATCTGTGTGTGGTGTCCATGTGGCTACACTCTCCTTCAGAGAGGAGGACACCGCTTCTGCCCTCATCCCTCTGCGCACCCCCCCCCCGCTCCTCCGATGTTACACGTGTCCATGTCGCCTCTTGGCTTGTTTGACTTTGTTTATCTGTCTCGTGACACACACCCGAGGAGTGGCGGTATACCAACGAGGGCAGCAACCACAAAGTCTGACAGAGGTGGGTGCACTGTGTACGTACATACATTGACGTGAGGTGTGGTGGGTGGAGGAGGGGAGGAAAGGAGGGAGGGAAGGGGGGCCGTGCCGGGCGGTGTATAGATCAACACGGGATGGGGTGGCGTGTTTTTATACGACAGGCTCCGTCACCAAATATTGTAGCTCAGAATGTGCATCCCTTCACCCCCCCCGCCTGGTGTGCACATACAACGCGTGTGCCTCAAAGTACTCAATTGTCCTCTCCGTCCACCATACACACACAGATCTTCCCCCCTCTGCACTTTCTGCTTGTGCTACCCGGTGACGCCTACATCTTTGTTTGTGCGGGTGTAGACGTGGTTTTGCGTACTTGAATGTGTCGTCTTGTCAAAGGCTCTGCCCCCTCCCCTCCCTCCCTCCCCTCCACTCCAGGCGGTGTGTCCCGGGTGGGATTCCCATTTAGCTGCCGCCTGTTTCGCTCTCTTCCCCCTCGCTGACCCTCACCGGCGGCCCTCCCCTCCCCCTCACCCTCTCCACGCGCATGATGTGAGCTATGCACCTATTCCCCACCCCCCACCCTCATCACGTCTCCCTCACCACCCGTCGGTGTTGTTTCCCTCACCTCGCCCCACTCTCTCCCCTCCCCTGCCACCCCCACCGCCCACCGCTCCCCTAGACTGCACAATCCTGCGCCCATCACCGGCACTCGCCATCGCTCTTTCTTCACTGAACCCTCCCCCTCCCCCATACAGAGGCACGCACAGCACATACCCGCTGAGCAGCACCTCCCCATTCACTCGCCTTCTCCCTACACCTACACCCCCTATCCCGCCTATATACCTCCACATTCTACCCCACCGCCAGCATGACCCACAACTGTTTGGGTAGCATGCACCAGGGACGTAGCGGCGCTGCTCGCCTGGTGCGCCTCGCAGCCGTAACGTGTCTCTCACTATCCTCTGTCTCCGCCTCTGTGTGGGCACAGACTACCGGCGACTTGGCTGCAGGCCACCGCTGCATCCACGACGAGATGCAACAGCGTGTGCTAAGGTCGGTGGCGCAGGACGAGCACATTGGCCGCGATACCCTCTCAGCTATGGGCTTGCCTTACGTCGCAGCAGTGTCTGCACCCTCTGCTATGGAGCTGAACGCGGTTCAACACTCAGTCATTAATAGTAACCCGCGCAGTGTCGCACGCTCCGAGAACTGGAGTGAGCTGCGCATCACCGTGTCCACTGAGGACCTCACGGACCCTCAGCGCTACTGCAAACGCGCCGGGCAGGGGATCAAGATTCACAGCGGCTCCGAAGTCAACTGCACCGCTGCCGACATCCTGACAGATGACAAACGCGACATTCTGATCAACTCGATCCTCCCCGAGGCGGTGCGGCTGCACACGGAGCGCCTGAGGGTGAAGCAGGTGCAGGGAAGCTGGAAGGTCACCAATTTCACGAACCTGGGCTGCGGTGAGTTCAAGGTACCGGAAGCCCACCTCACTGGCGGCGTCAACAACACCGACTTTGTGCTCTACGTGGCATCACTTCCTAGCCAGCCACATGTGGACGCATGGGGCGGGACCTGCCAGTTGTTCGCAGACGATCATCCCGCCGTCGGTGTCCTCAACGTTCCTGCAGCCCTGATCGTGTCGCGCTACGACCAACGCGTCATTCGGACGGTAGCGCACCAGATCGCGCATGCTCTGGGCTTCAGCAATCCTTCATTCAAGCGCACTAACATCACCAAGAATGTGACGAACATCCGTGACAAGTCTGGCGAATTTCCCGTGATCAACGGCAACACGACTGTCGCCAAGGCCCGCACGCACTACAACTGCTCATCCTTGGAGTACGTGGAGATGCATAACCCGGGATTCCCTGACCGGGACATCCTGCACTTGTCGATGCGCAACGCCAAGGACGAGCTCATGGCGCCTGTGGTGGGTGCCGGCTACTACACTGCGCTGACGATGGCCATCTTCGAGGACACGCGCTTCTACAAGGCGGACTTCAGCAAGGCCGAGGTGATGACGTGGGGCCGCAACGCCAGCTGCGCCTTCCTCAACAACACCTGCAAAGACGACTCGCAGTGGCCGCAGATGTTTTGCGACGGTAGTCAGTTGCTCCGCTGCACGTCCAGCCGTCTCGACATTGGCAAATGCGGTGTTAGCGCACGAGACACGCCCGTGTCGACGGCTTACCAATACTTCACTAAAACAGCGCTAGAGAAAAGCGCGCCTTACATGGACATCTGCCCGTATGTGGAGGCTGAACATAATGGTGCGTGCAACCAAAACTCATCCACCGCATTGGGCCTCTTCGGGGAATTCAGCGTCTTCTCTGACGCAGCACGTTGCATCGACGGGGCGTTTACACCGAAGAACAGGAGTACGGACTCCCGCCCCATCTCGGGCATGTGCGCCAACGTCCGGTGCGACAACGCAACGAACACGTACAGTGTCCAGGTGAAGGGCAGCAGATCCTACGTGAACTGCACGGAGGGCCACAACATTACACTCGACAACATCAGTGACGCCTTCGAGCGAGATGGCTACATCACATGCCCGCCGTACGTTGAGGTGTGCCAGGGCAACGTGAAGGCGGTGGTGGACTTCAAAGCTGATCTCGAACGGAACAGAGGCACAAGCAGCAGCAGCGGACGAGGCCACACCCCCACCGACAGCATGCCCAGCAGCGGCAGTGATGCAAACAAACCCGATGCCACGTCCAGCAACGGTAAAGGCGACAGCCTCTCCCCCCGTGTCAACGGTGCAGCTGGCCTGCACAGCGCACGCACCCTGGTGTCCGCTGGAGTGGCACTGCTGGTGGTGACACTGACTGTTGGTCTGAGCGCCTAACATCAGAACGCCTGGCGCACTGCTCATCGCAACTGCTGGTGCGGCCACCTAGCGAGGGTTGCATACACGACCGACACCCTCCGCTGGGGATGTCATGACGCACCCTGAGAGGGCCCCGACCTGAACCCGGTGAGCGTTTCTTGTCCTATAGTGCATGAGCACGGCCCACCTACACTCCCCCCAGTTCGCATCCCTGTCGAATCCGGACGGCGACTATTACCAGCGAAGAGTGGGAGCCAAAGAAGCCTTCTTGTCTTCTCAAGTGCAACACACGTATCCGACGAGTGAGGTGGCGTGTACGCAAACACTCGGTGACACTCGTGGGCAAGACGCAAGAACACCAGCGCCCCAGTCCAGGGGTGTGATGGTCTATGAGCGGTGGCTGGGTGTGTCACCGCCGACCGGTGTCTTGAGGTACGGTTGCTGTCGATGGTTCATCGTGCCGAATGTCCTCGCTGGTCCACGTACTCGGTTGATGGGCAGGTGGGTGTTTGGCACCCCACCCCCACACCCCACCTCCACACTCGGGCGGTGGTGGTGTCGTCGTCTTCACCCCCTTCTCAACCACTTCCTTGTTACTTATTGAATTCACCTTACCCCCCTTCCCAGGTTATACCCGCTTACTTTATTACCCGCGTGTGTGGGGGGTGGGTGGGTGCAGGGGCGGGATCGATGGTTGGAGTGGCGGACATGGGGGGCCGTCGATGTGGATGCTCTATACAAAGCGAGAGGGCCCACTTCACCACTCCTCCCTCCCCCCTCCTCTCTCCTCACACACCCCTTCTCTTCATACCCCACACTTCTCCTCTCACCTCCCCTGGGCCAGCACGCACACACCCACGATGAGGACGAGCAAAACAAAGGACAACGTGACGAGAGAGATATGGGAACCATTGTCGTGGTGTGTGTCGTCGTGTTGGTGGATCGCGGTGCTGGGGGAGCTCGTGTGCGTTCGTGGGCTTTACGCACCGATGTGTGGGTGGGTTGGTGGGTGGATGAGTGGGTGTGTGCTCCCCCTCACCCCCCCGACCTCCCGTCGCCCTGTCGCCCCGTCACCCCTCCCTTCACCCCCCATCCCGAACGCGGTGCATTTCTTCTTTCCTCTCTTTGGGCTCTCCATCATCCTTGACTTCTTCACTTCCCTTCACCCCCCTCCGCTCCCCCTTCACGCCTTCAGAGGTGTCCTCCATGAGGATGGGGATTTATGTTTGTGTGTTTCTCTTCTTCTCACCCCTTCACAGCGCCCACATATACACCTGCGGTCTGTGATGGCGACAGCACCACGTCCCTGTGCCCCTCCCTCCTCCCCTACGACACAGAGTGGAGGGAGAGTGAGTGAGCGTGCTGAGTCCACCGCTCCTTGCCTCTGCCCCTTCCCCTCCCTCCCTCCCCTCTACTCCAGGCGGTGTGGCCCTGGTGGGATTCCCATTTAGCTGCCGCCTGTTTCGCTCTCTTCCGCTTCGCTGACCCTCACCGGCGGCCCCCTCCCCTCCCCTCGCCCTCTCCACGCGCATGATGTGAACCATCCACCCATCCCCCCCCCCCCACATCCCCATCCCATCACGTCTCCCCATCACCCGTCGGTGATGTTACCCTCATCTCGCCCCACTCTCTCCCCTCCCCTGCCACCCCCACCACCCACCGCTCCCCTAGACTGCACAATCCTGCGCCCATCACCGGCACTCGCCATCGCTCTTTCTTCACTGAACCCTCCCCCTTCCCCATACAGAGGCACGCACAGCACATACCCGCTGAGCAGCACCCCCTCACTCACTCGCCTTCTCCCTACACCCCCTATCCCGCCTATATACCTCCACATTCTACCCCACCGCCAGCATGACCCACAACTGTTTGAGTAGCACGCACCATGGACGTAGCGGCGCCGCACGCCTTGTGCGCCTCGCCGCAGTGACGTGTCTCGCACTGGCCGCCGGCTCCGCTGCCGTGTGGGCACAGACTACCGGCGACTTGGCTGCGGGCCACCGCTGCATCCACGACAAGATACAGCAGCGCGTGCTGCAGTCGGTGGCGCAGGAGCACAGAGACCTGGGCACGCTCTCTGCCGTGGGTCTGCCCATTGTCGCAGCAGAGCCCGCCCTCACTGCGCAGCACGGCGGAGTCGACTACGCGCTGGCTGACAGTACGTCGCCGCTGGTGGAGCGCTCCAAGGAATGGGGTCAGCTGCGCATCAACGTGTCGTACGAGGACCTAAATGACTCTACCTCGTTTTGCAAAACTGCGGGACAGCTTGTCAACAATCACCTGGGTGCCAACGTCACCTGCGGTGATGATGACATCCTGACGGACGCGAAGCGCGATATTCTGATCAACTCACTCATCCCACAGGCGTTAAAGTTGCACACGGACCGGCTGAGGGTGAGGCAGGTGAAGGGCAACTGGAAAGTGCCTATGTTGCCAGGTCAAATATGTAGCAGCTTCAAGGTGCCGAGAACGCATCGCACGACGGGGCTCAGCAACACGGACTTTATGTTGTACGTTGCTTCTGTCCCAACCCAAGAGGGTGTGCGCGCATGGGCAGTGACTTGCGAAGTGTTCTCCGATGATCACCCCGCCGTCGGCGTTATCAACATCCCCGTGGACCGAATCGTGTCCCGCTACGACCAGCGTACTACGCGCATCGTGGCGCACGAGATTGCGCATGCGCTGGGCTTCAGTGCTGTTTTCTTCAACAGCACCCGCATCGTCCAGCACGTGTCGGGGGTTCGAGGCAAGGCCTTTCCTGTTCCCGTGATTAACGGCACCACAACGGCGAACAAAACACGCGAGCACTACGGCTGCGATACTCTAACGTACATGGAGCTGGAGGATTCGGGCTCCCCTCGCTCAGCTAGCTCGCACCTGAAGATGCGCAACGCCAAGGACGAGCTCATGGCGCCTGAGGTGGGTGCCGGCTACTACACTGCGCTGACGATGGCCATCTTCGAGGACATGCGCTTCTACAAGGCGGACTTCAGCAAGGCCGAGGCGATGACGTGGGGCCGCAACGCCAGCTGCGCCTTCCTCAAGGAGAAGTGCATGGAGAACAAGATCACGCTGTGGCCGCAGATGTTCTGCAACCGGAGAATACCAGAGTACAGCTGCACCTCCGATCGTCTGGACATCGGACCATGCGGTATCGGCACCTACGCAGAATCCCCGGAGTCGTACTGGGACTACTTCAACAAGTACCCGCTCGCTGGCTACTCCCGATATATGGACTACTGCCCCACTATCATCCCCTATGACGAAGGCGCCTGCAACCAGGACCCTGAGACGGCACCGGAGAGTTTCCAGAGCTTCAACGTGTTTTCTGAGGCAGCGCGCTGCTTCGATGGGGCCTTCGCGCCGAGGGGCATCGCACCTTGGCCTGGCTTCTACAACGGCATGTGTGCCAACGTCCAGTGTGATACGTCGACACAGACGTACAGCGTCCAGGTGAAGGGGAGCACCACTTATGTGAACTGCACGCCGGGCCAGAACATCACACTCCATGAGGACAGCAGCGATTTCGCGGTCGGGAGCTACATCACGTGCCCTCCGTACGCTGAGGTGTGCCAGGGCAACGTGAGGGCGGCCATGGACTTCGAGGGCAAACATCGTACACCAGTCCAAATCGTATAGCGGGAGGGTAGAGTACCGACAGGGGCACCTCCACTGTCAGCGGTGATGACGACTACACCGACAAGAACATGACTCGTGGCAACGGTGCGGGTGGCGTCCACAATGCGCGCATACTGCTCACAGGTGCAGTAGCCCGTTGGTCTCTGATGCTGTTTGTGGGCCTGAATGCGTAGACCATAAAGGGGGGGGAGCCGTCTCAGAGCCCGACGTTGGTGTGGCGTGTGTGTGTGTGTGTGGTTTGTGCCCCATTTGGCGTAGTGGACGGACTGCTCCAGGGGGTTGGATATTCAGCGGTCCACCCACCGGGATGTCGGGACGCTGCTGAGAGAGGAGTGAAGACAGCCCGACAGACCCCGCGGTCGTTGACTGCCCTGAGCACCCTCCCTCCACAGAAGGCAATGTGTGGTGTGCGTGCGTTGTTGTCGATGACTGCTTCCATCGCGTGTGCCGCGTACCGTCAACCCATTCGTGAGGCTGGAAGCTGAGTGTGCGGGACTGACGAGGTGCGACACGGCTCACATGGCCTCGGAGTGCATGTGTGTCGAAGGCGTGCCGTACCCTCCCCACATTGAAGTGTGAGTGCCGTGAGTCGGGTGATGAGGATAGAGTGGGTGAGCAGGCACGCATGCCGGAAGCATGTTGGGCACACCTCGCCTTATACTGTGGCGCGTCATCCACACTCGTATGTGGCACGGCTTAGCGAGCGATGCGGTGGGGTGCAGATGGGGGTACGTTGGATCACTGTTTTGGGGAGGGGTGACAGCCGAATGACGTAGTGCGATGGTGCGGGGCCTGAAGAAAGAGGACAGGAGGGCTTCTCTGCTGTACCCTCGGTGAGACCATCCCTCCTTTGTTTTGTGTGATCCACGCCCTCACGCACTACACTTCGTTCCCTCATGCTCTTCATGCGATTGATACTGGTGCCCTCGTCCCCCAGAGAAGGAGCCCCTTCCCCTTCCCTCCCTCCCTGGTGCGAGCCTCGTGTGGCCAAAGAGGGAGAGGGAGCCACTGCTGTCTGTCAGGTACTCGTGGTGCTACGCGTATGCTCGGAGGAAACACACAGAGGCACGAGAGAAGGTGCCGTAGTATGAGCGAGACGACGGTTTCGTCTGTGAGAGAGAAAACCGCCACCGCCGTGCGCCAGCAGTGCTGCATGAGCGGTGGCTGTGTGTGTGTGTGTGTGTGTGTGTGCATGTTGGTGTGGCCTAACGCCCGGACGTGTCGTGACGTATGTGAGGGGGTGTTCGCCCTCTTTTCTTGTGCTTTGAGTGTTTGTGCCGGTGGACGTCTTGAGCTGATCTCATGTGTCTGCGGACACTCACTCGGTTTCTCTTTTTTCCTTTCTTTCCCGCCCTCCTCTTCTCTCCCACTTCGTTTGAGCGGGAGGGGGGGATGAGGAGTTGCGCCAACCCTCCCCTCCCCTCCACTCCCCCCCCCCCATCCAGTCATGGCGGTGAATTTCTCATTTTGTTCTTTTTTATTGTTGGGCTTCTGCGTGCGCTGTTTTCATGTTTTTCTTCTCCGCCTTCTCCTCCCCTCCCTTCGTATACGCGTCCTCCTCCGTTCGCTCTGTTTTTATTATCCACAGCGAACATCTCTCTGTGGGCTTTGTGTGTTTGACAGATGGCTGTCTGTCTGTTTTCCTCTAGAGAACAGAAAGGGGGAGGGAGAGAGAGTGGGGGAGACGAAGGGCGGCTTGGTGAGTACACCCCCCCCCCTCCTCTCCCCCATACACACTCCGTACTCCGTGCCCTGTTCGATTATGGGAACGCACATGCCCCGCTTTTTATCTGGGCTTCGCTTCTTTTTCCTCTTTTGACGCCAGTGCGCTGTCGACACTAATCAGGGACACCGCTACACCCCCGGACGCGCACACCGACACACACGCACACGCGCGTGGCCGACAGCAGTTGGGGTGGCTTGTGTATCGGTGGATCGTCAACCATGCGCGTGCGGCCGTGTGTGCGGTGATGCGTTGTGTCCCTGCGTTTTTCTGTTTTCCAACGTGCCTCTTTCGAGTAGTCACTAAACGTGATCCCACCCACCCTCCCTTTCTTGGTCTGGCTGACGTCTGTACGCTGCTCTGCGGTGCACCGAGGGGTGACCTCACGCGCCACAAACAACCGGGCTACCCCCTCTCTTCGGTGCCGCATCTTCTAGTGTCACTAGCCCTTCGCATTGCACTACCGATGCATCACGGTTGTGGGTTACGATTGGTGCAGCGGTGGCGGCTACCCCAGCGATTGTCGCCGTGAACTCGGTCTCTGTGTGCCTTTCTCCCGCCCCCCACCGCACCTCCCCGCCACCCCCGTGGCCCCTGGCCTATGCCACCCCACGGCAACTACCACCCGTAACCCTCCGCCTCTCACCCCTTTGTGTTTACACTGTTTGCCCTTACACCGCTGGTTCCCGCGTCACACACAGGCACGCGCGTACGCACTCGCTTCCCTTCGACCCAACACACATACTCGCTGGGCAACGCCTCCTCCTCTCTCGCACACACGCCGACACCTCCTCACTTTTTACAGGCATCCTCTCAGCGCCAGTATGCGACCACACAACGCCAGCCGCAAGCACCAGTTGCGTAGCAGCACCGCACGCCTGGTGCGCCTCGCCACAGTAACGTGTCTCGCACTGGCTGTCGCCGGCTCCGCCGTTGTGTGGGCACATCCGGTACGTGTCGTGACCACCGGGCACCGCTGCATCCACGACCAGATACAGCAGCGGGTGCTGCAGTCGGTGACGCAGCAGCACGGCAACCTCGGCGCGCTCTCTGCCGTGGGTCTGCCATCTGTCGCAGCAGCACCGGATCTCGATTCTGTGAGCGGCACGGTCGACTTCGCTTTGCCGTATACCACTGGTCCCGATGTCACGCGCTCCAAGGATTGGGGTGAGCTGCGCATCACCGTGTCCACGGATAATTTCACAGACACCGAGCGCTACTGCACACAGGACGGGCAGAGCATCAATGACAAGAATGGAGATGTAAAATGCAGCGAAGACGACATCCTGACCGAAGAGAAGCGCGACATCCTGATCAACTCGATCCTCCCCGAGGCGGTGCGGCTGCACACGGATCGGCTGAAGGTAAGGCAGGTGCAGAGTAACTGGACGGTGGCGGTCGGGAACGGCAAAATCTGTGGCGTATTCAACGTGCCACAGACCCACCTCACCAACGGCGTCCACAACACCGACTTTCTGCTTTACGTGGCATCCCTCACCACCGATAGAGGCGCGGTGTCGTGGGGCGCAACCTGCCAAGTGTTCCCCGATGGCCAGCCTGCTGTCGGCGTCATCAACGTCCCCGCAGCCCAGATCGTGTCGCGCTATGACCAACGCGTCATTCGCACGGTGGCACACCAGATCGCGCATGCGCTGGGATTCAGCGAGGACTTCTTCCAGAAGGCAGGCATCACGAAATTCGTTGAGGATATTCGCAGCAAGCCCGACAACTTTACTGTGATCAACGGCAGCAAGACAGTGGAGAAGGCCCGCACGCACTACAACTGCTCCACACTGGAGTACGTGGAGATAGATAACCGCTCCAACCTTGACTGGGACAATTCACACTTGTCGATGCGCAACGCCAAGGACGAGCTCATGGCGCCTGAGAGCGGCGCTGGCTACTACAGCGCGCTGACGATGGCCGTCTTCGAGGACATGGGCTTCTACAAGGCGGACTTCAGCAAGGCCGAGGCGATGACGTGGGGCCGCAACGCCGGGTGTGACTTCCTCAACAACACGTGCATGAAGAACAACATCACGCAGTGGCCGCAGATGTTCTGTGACGGTAGTCAGGTGAGCCTCCGTTGCCCTTCTGACCGTCTCGGCGTCGGGATGTGTGGTATAGCGACTGCAGAGAAGCCGCTGTCGTCTTACTTCCAGTACTTCACCAACGGGTCCATCTCCGGCACCTCACCGGCTATGGACTACTGTCCCTTCGTGGAGCAGTTCAACGAGTCTTCCTGCAACCAGAACTCCTCCCACGCGACCGAGAATGCAAACCTCTTCAATGTCTTCTCCGACGCGGCGCGCTGCATCGATGTGGCGTTTACACCGAAGAACAGGAGTACGGAATCATGGCCCATCTTGGGCATGTGCGCCAACGTCAAGTGCGACAACGCAACGAACACGTACAGCGTCCAGGTGAAGGGCAGCAGATCCTACGTGAACTGCACAGAGGGCCACAACATCACACTCGACAACATCAGCGACGCCTTCGAGGCCGGCGGCTACATCACGTGCCCTCCGTACGCTGAGGTGTGCCAGGGCAACGTGAAGGCGGCCATGGACTTCAAAGCTGATCTCGAGAAGAACAGAGGCACAAACAGCAGCAGCGGACGAGGCCACACCCCCACCGACAGCATGCCCAGCAGCGGCAGTGATGCCAACAAACCCGATGCCACGTCCAGCAACGGCAAAGGCGACAGCCTCTACCCCCGTGTCAATGGTGCAGCTGGCCTGCACAGCGCACGCACCCTGGTGTCCGCTGGAGTGGCACTGCTGGTGGCGACACTGACTGTTGGTCTGAGCGCCTAACATCAGAACGCCTGGCGCACTGCACATCGCAACTGCTGGTGCGGCCGCCTAGCGAGGGTTGCATACACGACTGACACCCTCCGCTGGGGATGTCATGACGCACCCTGAGAGGGCCCCGACCTGAACCGGGTGAGCGTTTCTTGTCCTATAGTGCATGAGCACGGCCCACCTACACTCCCCCCATTTCGGAGCCGAGCACGAATCCGGACGGCGACTAGTACCAGCGAAGAGTGGGAGCCAAAGAAGCCTTCTTGTCTTCTCACGTGCAACACACGTATCCGACGAGTGAGGTGGCGTGTACGCAAACGGGGGTGACATGCGGTGATGCCCGTCGGCGGTACGCGAGGACACACCCTGGGCCGCGATAGCACCAGCGCCCCAGTCCAGCGGTGTGGTGGTCCATGAGCGGTGGCTGGGTGTGAAACACCGCCGACCGCTGTCTTGAGGTACGGTTGCTGTCGATGGCTCATCGTGCCGAGTGTCCTCGCTGGTCCACGTACTCGGTTGATGGGCAGGTGAGTGTTTGGCACCCCACCTCCACACCCCATCCATACTCGGGCGGTGGTGGTGTCGTCGTCTTCACCCCCTTCTCAACCACTCCTTTGGTGCTTATTGAATTCCCCTTACCCCCCTTCCCAGGTTATACCCGCTTACTTTATTATCCGCGTGTGTGGGGGGTGGGTGGATGCAGGGGTGGGATCGACGGTTGGAGTGGCGGACATGGGGGGCCGTCGATGTGGATGCTCTATACAAGGCGAGAGGGCCCACTTCACCACTCCTCCCTTCCCCCTCCTCTCTCCTCACACACCCCTTCTCTTCATACCCCCACTTCTCCTCCCACCTCCCCTCGAGACAGCACGCACACACACACACGCACGATTGGGACGAGCAGAACAAAGGACAGCGTGACGAGAGATATGGGAACCATGCTGTGGTGTGTGTCGTCGTGTTGGTCGATAGCGGTGCTGGGGGAGCTCGTGTGCGTTCCTGGGCTTTACGCACCGATGTGTGGGTGGGTTGGTGTGTGGATGAGTGGGTGTGTGCTCCCCCCCGCCCTCCCGTCTCCCCGTCACCCCTCCCCTCACCACCCATCCCGAACGCGGTGCATTTCTCCTTTTCTCTCTTTTTGGGCTCTCCATCTTCCTTGACTTCTTCACTTCTCTTCACCCCCCTCCCCTCCCCCTTCACGCCTTCAGAGGTGTCCTCCAATGAGGATGGGGATTTATGTTTGTGTGTTTCTCTTCTTCTTACCCCTTCACAGCGCCCACATATACACCTGCGGTCTGTGATGGTGACAGCGCCACGTCCCTGTGCCCCTCCTCACCCCCTACGACACAGAGTGGAGGGAGAGTGAGTGAGCGTGCTGAGTCCACCCCTCCGTGCCTCCGCCCTCTCTCCCTCCCTCTGTCTCTTTGTATGTGTGTGCTTGTCCTTCCTTATGTATCTCATTCCTTTCTCTTCTCACGTCGACACCAGTGCGCTGTCAACACGAAACAAGAAAACCATCACACACCCCAACACCAACAAATACTCGACCGCAGCACAGCAGAGAAGGGGTCGCTGGCTACGTCGGCGCCTGCGCCTGCATCACCCGGGTACATCCGCAGCTGCCCACGGCCTCGACGCTGACACGGCGTCAGGGTGTCGCAGTGCTTCCCTGACTCCCCCCATGTCTATTCTCATCCCTCCCCTACTTTTCCCTCTCCCTCCAACCGCCGCTTCCTCGCCCCATAATAGACCTCTGCTCATGATAGACAGGCCCACACGCAGTTCCTCAACCACCACAAGAGCACCCACGCACAACAGCACCCCCATCCGCTGGCCGAGAATTCACACGTTCTGCTTCCCTGTCCAGCATCGCTGTTCACCCACCAGCTCTGAAGCACATCGCCAACATGACTCGCAGTTTCCCCAGCAGCACGCAATAGAGGCGTAGCGGTGCCGCACCCCTGGTGCACCTCGCCGTGGCTGTCGTCGTCTCCGCCTTGGTGTGGGCACACCCCGCGTGCCTCGTGGCCCCCATCGCCTGATACGTTGGCGGTGAGTTGACGTGCATTGCAGGTAATGGACTCTGCGCCGTGTGGCCCGCCATTCCCCCTCGCGCGCACGCCGTCCACCGCACCGGTCTTCTCTTGTTTCTGCTCTACGGCCCGCCAAATACTCTCACGCGGGCTGGTGTGTCCATTACGCTGACCGATGGGGGTTCCCCGTCGCGGTGCTCAACCAACCCTCCCTCCCCCCCCCCCCTTTTCCCCGCCGAAGCGCACTTGTTGTTGTCCCTGGTGGGGTACCCCGACTTCTGTCCCCCCTGACCGCTCTGGGGGGTCTTCCCTGTTGTGTGTGCGTACAGGATGACGCAGGCCTCTCTAGTTGGGGGGTCACGACACACCGCTGATGCCAACAGACGACATGCACATATGTCTCGATATACTTCACAACCCCCCTTATCTTTGTTTCACTTTCGTTCTCTGCCCCCCCCCCGACCCTCCAAACGCAGCACACAGTCACACACTCGATGGTATGGGCATCACAGAAAAGTGAAGTGCGACTTCATCATATGTCTGTGTGTGTGTGTGTGTGTTCGATTTTTGACGACAGCAGCAGTGGCATGTGCGGCTAAGCCGGTGTGCATTTTCCATGTTCTCACTTACACGTGCAGAATGTGCATGGACTCGGTGGTGGTGCGTATCTGCGGACCTTCTTTTCTCCCTCTCCCCCATTGCTTTACTCCACGGGTATCGTGACGACGACGCATCACCCCTCGCCTTACCCCCCCCCCTCCCCTCCCTCCCTCTTGTGTTCACTCTTTATACACACACACACACGTGCACACCCCTGGTGATGGCGGGACGCCGGCTCTCTGCAACCGCATTGGGAGTTTGCACCACCACTGGCAATCCCGCGTGACAGCACACGCTCGACAACACTCCCCTCCCTCCCGGCACGCGCAGACGTGCCCATCCGGGGGGTCTATGCCCGCTGCTCCTGCTAGTTAGCGGAGACGTCGAGCACCATCCGGGTCCGAGTTTCACAGGAGTGCAGTGGAATGCTGAAAGGGGGGGAGGGGGGAGGGGTGCTCACCCATCCGAGGCGCCTCAACTCGGCCACGATGCCTTGGCGAGGAGGAGAAGGCCGCCCCCCGCACCCTGGCAGACACTCACCTTCACCCCAAGGGAAGGGGGAGCGTTTGTGATAACACCGGCCACCGACACACACGGGAATGGAAGAAGTCGTCACGGCCACGCTCGTACTGAATGACCGCAGTCAGCTCACCATTACGTCCGCCTACTTCCCCCCAAGAGGGGAGGAGGGTCACTGATCTGGCCCTGCAGCGCCTGAGTAACGCCCACCACGACTCTCCACTGGTTATTGGAGCGGACGTCAACTCCCACCATCCTTTGTGGAACCCATTACGCCCAGCAGACGACACAGGAGAACGACTCCTGCGATGGTCCTTGGAAGAAGGCATGCGAATAGCAAATGCGGGAGGTCCACGATGTGTGCCCCGACAGCGACCACACCGTGATCACCCTCACGGCACAGCCGGGGGCCACGATGGACATCATCGGCACCGGTCAAGCCACGTCGCAGGATATACGCCTGGAGGAAAGCCAACTGGCCCTCATTTAGGAGCACAATCAACACACTGATAAAGACGGCACCATGCAACGCCCTCAAAGGTGTGGATGCATGGAGCGAGAGGATCACCAGCCATATGCGACGAGCTACAGAAAAGAGTGTCCCGAAATGGGGGGAGGGGGGGCACGGCGGCTCCGCCCGCCTGGCCGCTGGAGCTCACCTTGCTGGAAAAGGACACCGATGAGTGCCGTGATGAGAGGAGGAGGGAGGCACTAATGTGGCAACGACAACAAATCCTGAACACACACGCGGTTGCACGCTGGGGCGCCAGCGCTGTGGGGAACCTCATCATCACCGACGGCCCGAGCTGGAAGCTGATCAAATCGGTGTACGGCCCTCGCTCGCCTGTACAAGAGCAAGTCTACCCGATAGACCCCCACCCATGGGGCAATACCCCCTCGACCACGGAGGGACCCGGCCCCCGCGAATGGCTTGGATATACTCAAGGGAGCACGACTGCTGCCACTCCATGTTGTCGCGGCATACCGTTCACTCGAATATTATCTGAAAGCCACCAAAGGAGGCGGCACCCTGGAGAACTATGCGACCAAAGTGTACGCCCAAGACCACGCGATACACGCGAGGCTGAGCGCAGTCCGAGGAAAGCACACTGCAGTCGATGGCTTCGAGCCCCCCTTTGCATACACCACCATGAGATGAGCACGCAGACCCTTCTTTCACACCGCCACCACCACCACCCTGAGGGGGGTGAGGAGGGAGAGGGGGACTAAAGGCTGACGATGACGAGAAGGCCGATAAACGCCACACAAAATGCCTCGAGTGTGAGACGCTTCAGGAGTGACGATTATCCACTGTGGACGGACGCCTCTCGGCGGAACTCGACATCTCATCCGGTGCAGCAGCGCTCATATGTGACACGACACGACGGGGAGGAAACCCGCGACAGAAGGTGGGCGAGGTAACTCGCATGTAGCCACCGAGCGGAGGGGATTGCCATGGAAGCAGGACCGAACACCCTCCGAAGACTGGTCCCCACAGGCACACACCGCTGCCTGCGCGTGGCCGTGCTCACCGATTCCTTCTCGCTGCCGATGGCACTTGACACCGGACCCACCTCACTAGAATATGGTGTCCTCGCCCGACTATGGACCACCATCCTCAAACTCACCAAACAGAAAGCCCATCACACACACTCCAGCTCGTATTCTCCCACCGCGGCGTCCCCGGGAATGAGGCGGTGGATAAGGCGGCCAGCGGGGGTGCCATGCCAGGCCCCAATCCTACCCGGCGTGGATCACAGGCATTGCGAGAGGCGTCAAGAAGCACATTCAACAAGAAGGAGGCGCACGCTGCCCATGAGAACGGAGGTGGACCAGACACACATCGCTCCCCACTCCTGGGCCACATCCCCCCCACCACCAACGGCAACATGCTCTACGACAGAAATGGGGGAGAGTCCACCCTCGCACCATTCCGCACCGGCACACCTCCAAACACGTCGTCTGGCTCCATCGAGTCATCACCAACTGAGGGAGCAACATGGCCTGCCGATGGTGTCCACCCATTGGACCCAGATCCACCCCCCTCCTCCCTACTCTAGCCGTGGCAACACGGCAGCAGGATCCACTAGTGTGTCCGGTCCGTCTCCCCATATGCGTCTCACGACAAGCGGGAGTAACGCACACGATGACGAGACACCGGTGGCAGGGGAGGGCTCAGGCCCCCAGTAACGCTGCGAGGGGCGGGAAAGGCACAGGGGTCCTACAAAAAGGTGTACAAGTGCCACATATGCGCTGAGGTGCTCACGTCCTCCCCTGTGAGAGGCCTCTTGGAGCACCACATGCCCACGTCCATCTCCCCCTCCCGGTGACCCACCGACAGAACTCGATGCACCAGACACGCGCCCCAGGAACCCCAATAGAGAGTGTGACAGCAAAGAAAGACGTTGTGTCCTCGGAGGTGCAGGTATCCTCAACAAGCGAGCAGCGACAGCGCCTCCCCTGACAGTGCTGCAGGGGAATGTTTGGAAACACGACATGGCTCACACGCCACAGATGCCCGCTGAGGTCGCCCAGCCGCCCACCGCCGCCACCAACGGCTACACTTCGGTGCCCGGTGTGGGGACTATGTGGGTCCGCCTAGAGGGACAGTATCCCACAGGATCAGGACCCACTGGGGGGACATCACCCCAAGACTCCGACCCACCACCCCTCCCGGGGGTAGACAAGACACGCCCGAGGCCACAGTCCCCTGGCGTCATTCCATGTCCACACACTGCGAGGGGGTATTTCGATCCAACGCAGCCCCCGTGTGGCTCCACACGACGACACGGCCCATGCACACACATCGGAGACCCCTCCCCCTCCAAATGAGTGGCAACGAGAAGCCCTTTGCAGTGTGCCCGATGTGCGAGAAACGGTATGAACGGTGGACCATTCTTGTCTGGCGCATCCCCGCACGCACCACAACGAGGGCACAGTGGCCCAACGCAAGATGCCGGGTGGGACCGATCCACACAGGGAGCTTGCCGCGGGAAACCCCACATGCCCGCACTGTCCGCGCACACTTGCAGATGAACAGTGTCTCACGCAGCCTCCAACTGTCTCCCGTGGCCAAGCTGCAACCCGCCATTACCCATGACCCACGGAAAGAGATCTGTGAGGTGTCCTTGACTCACCTATCGGTCTGTCCCGCACTAGCCAACGTTGGGAGAAAGTGTGGCATAGAAGATGGTCCGGTGCATAGGGTTGTCCAGTCCATGCGATTGGCGGTGTACCCCAGCCGACTATTCGGCCTCGCGGATCCGGCCGAGATTCCCCATCCAGAAGAGGACGAGAGCAACATTGAGCGCCAACTGTGTTAATCGACGACACTCCTCACCCCCATGATAATGATACCGAGCGGCGGACTGGCAGCGATCCACATTTTACTTTTCTGCTCCTGGGCTGACCATCGGGAGCTGCACAGGGTGTGGCCTGTCGTGACGACGTGTGGAGGGTGCGGGACTCGCCCGCGTTTGAGTTGCACCGGCAGGCTGGGAGGAGGAGGCCCTGTAGTGTATATGCTGGGGGACTTCCATCTCCCTCCCCCCCCCTGCACAGTGTCACCCTCCCCCCAGAGGTTGGGAGACGGAGAAGTGAAGGTGTTCTAAAAACGTGTGTCCCTGGGAAGGGGCACGTGCAGAATGAACGCACACACGGATATGTAGACAAGCATGTACGCATTACATCTTTGCTCTGTGTCACTCCCCCCCCCTCTCCCTTCCTATCCATCCGACCATCGCTTGCTGTGTACATGCATATATACATATATATTGGTGTATACTCTCTGTGAGTGCCGCAGAGAGGAATGGCAAGAGGCCCTCTCTCTCTCCCCCCCCCTTCTGTCACGCCTACATGAAGAAAACAGCACAACAAGAATAGTGGTGGGGAGGAGAGAGAGAATGACGGGAGGGGATGGAGGGGGGGGTGCACGCCTGCAGTACTCTCTCTCCCTTTTCGGTCATATCTGTGTGTGGTGTCCATGTGGCTACACTCTCCTTCAGAGAGGAGGACACCGCTTCTGCCCTCATCCCTCTGCGCACCCCCCCCGCCCCTCCGATGTTACACGTGTCCATGTCGCCTCTTGGCTTGTTTGACTTTGTTTATTTGTCTCGTGACACACACCCGAGGAGTGGCGGTATACCAACCAGGGCAGCAACCACAAAGTCTGACAGAGGTGGGTGCATTCTGTACGTACATACATTGACGTGAGGTGTGGTGGGTGGGAGGGGGGGAGGAGGGAAGGGGGGCCGTGCCGGGCGGTGTATAGACCAACACGGGATGGGGTGGCGTGTTTTTATACGACAGGCTCCGTCACCAAATATTGTAGCTCAGAATGTTCATCCCTTCACCCCCCCCCCGCCTGGTGTGCACATACAACGCGTGTGCCTCAAAGTACTCAATTGTCCCCTCCGTCACACACACACAGAGACCTTCCTCCCCTGTCCACCTCCTGTCCGTGCTACTCGGTGACGTCTATATCTTTGTTTGTGCGTGTGTGTGTAGACGTGGTTTTGTGTATTTGCATGTGTCGTCCTGTCAAAGGCTCTGGCCCCTCCCTCCCTCCCTCCCTTTCCTTCTCCACGCGCATGATGTGAACCATCCACCCATCCCCCACCCCACATCCCCATCCCTTCACGTCTTGCCCACCACCCGTCGGTGATGTTACCCCCATCTCTCCCCATTCTCTCCCTTCCCCTCCCAACCCCACCGCCCACCGCTCCCCTAGACTGCACAATCCTGCGCCCATCACCGGCCCTCGCTATCGCTCTTCCTCCACTAACCCTTCCCCCCCCCTATACAGAGGCACGCACCGCACAGCACAGCACATACCCGCTGAGCAGCACCTCCCCATTCACTCGCCTTCTCCCTACACCCCCCATCCGCCTATATACCTACACGACCTACCCCACCGCCAGCATGACCCACAACTGTTTGGGTAGCATGCACCAGGGACGTAGCGGCGCTGCTCGCCTGGTGCGCCTCGCAGCCGTAACGTGTCTCGCACTGGCGGCCGGCTCCGCTGCCGTGTGGGCACAGACTACCGGCGACTCGGCTGAGGACCACCGCTGCATCCACGACGAGCTACAGGAGCGCGTGCTGTGGTCGATGGGGCAAGAGCACAACGGGCGCAATAGTCTCTCTACGGTGAGTCTGCCCGTTGTTGCCGCAGAGCCCGCCCCCAATGCGGAGCACCGCGAAGTGGACTACGCGCGCGCTGGCGGCGGCACTTCGCGGCCGCCGTTTGTGCGCTCCAAGGAATGGGGTGAGCTGCGCATCAACGTGTCGTACGAGGACCTAAATGACTCCACCTCGTTTTGCAAAACTGCGGGACAGACTGTCAACAATCACCTGGGTGACAACGTCACCTGCGGTGAAGCGGACATCCTCACGAAGGAAAAGCGCGACATTCTGATCAACTCACTCATCCCGCAGGCGGTCAAACTGCACACGGACCGGCTGAAGGTGAAGCAGGTGAAGGGCAGCTGGAATGTGACTATGTTGCCAGGTCGAATCTGTGAAAACTTCAAGGTGCCGGAAGCGCATCGCAGGACGGGGCTCAGCAACACGGACTTTATGCTGTACGTTGCTTCAGTTCCAACCGAAAAGCGTGTGCTCGCATGGTCAGTGACTTGCCAGATGTTTCCAGACGGTCAGCCCGCCGTCGGCGTGATCAACATCCCCGCATCCCGCATCGTGTCCCGCTACGACCAGGCCATCACGCGCACGGTTGCGCACGAGATCGCGCATGCGCTGGGCTTCAGTGGAGCTTTTTTCAGACGCACCGGCATCATGCACAACGTGTCGGGTGTTCGAGGCAAGCCCTTCGCTGTTCCGGTGATCAAAGGCAACAACACGTTGGCGAAGGCACGCGAGCACTACGGCTGCGACAACCTGGAGTACGTGGAGCTGGAAGACCAAGGTCGTCGCGGTTCTTCGATCTCGCACCTGAAGATGCGCAACGCCAAGGACGAGCTGATGGTGCCTGCGAGCAGAGCCGGGTACTACAGTGCGCTGACGATGGCCATCTTCGAGGACATGGGCTTCTACAAGGCGGACTTCAGCAAGGCCGAGGTGATGACGTGGGGCCGCAACGCCAGCTGCGCCTTCCTCAAGGAGAAGTGCATGAAGAATGGCACAACGCAGTGGCCGCAAATGTTCTGCAACCGGAGGATACCCGAGTACAGCTGCACCTCCAGCCGTCTGGACATCGGACCATGCGGTATCGGGACCTACGCGGAATCGCCGGAGTCGTACTGGGACTACTTCAACAAGTACCCGCTCGCTGGCTACTCCCGATATCTGGACTACTGCCCCACTATCATCCCCTATAGTGGCGGTGCCTGCAACCAGGACCCCGCGAAGGCACCGGAGAGTTTCCAAAGCTTCAACGTGTTTTCTGAGGCAGCGCGCTGCTTCGATGGGGCCTTCGCGTCGAAGGGCATCACACCTTGGCCTGGCTTCTACAACGGCATGTGTGCCAACGTCACGTGTGATACGACGACACAGACGTACAGCGTCCAGGTGAAGGGGAGCACCACTTATGTGAACTGTACGCCGGGCCTGAACATCACACTCCATGAGTACAGCAAGGATTTCGCTGTCGGCGGCTACATCACGTGCCCGCCGTACGCTGAGGTGTGCCAGGGCAACGTGAAGGCGGCCATGGACTTCGAGGGCAAACATGGTACACCAGTCCAAATGGGATAGCGGGGGTAGAGTACCGACAGGGGCACTTCCACTGTCAGCGGTGATGACGACTACAACGACAAGAACATGACTCGTGGCAGCGGTGCGGGTGGCGTCCACAGCGCGCACATACTGCTCACAGGTGCAGTAGCCCGTTGGTCTCTGATGCTGTTTGTGGGCCTGGATGCGTAGACCAGAATGGGGGGGGGAGCCGTCTCAGAGCCCGACGTTGAGGTGGCGTGTGTGTGTGTGTGTGGTTTGTGCCCCATTTGGCGTAGTGGACGCACTGCTCCAGGGGGTTGGATATTCAGCGGTCCACCCACAGGGATGTCGGGACGCTGCTGAGAGGGGAGTGAAGACAGCCCGACAGACCCCGCGGTCGTTGACTGCCCTGAGCACCCTCCCTCCACAGAAGGCAGTGTGTGGTGTGTGTGCGGTGTTGTCGATGACTGCTCCCATCGCGTGTGTCGCGTACCGTCAACCCATTCGTGAGGCTGGAAGCTGAGTGTGCGGGACTGACGAGGTGCGACACGGCTCACATGGCCTCGGAGTGCACGTGTGTCGAAGGCGTGCCGTACCCTCCCCACATTGAAGTGTGGGTGCCGTGCGCCGGGTGATGAGAGTGAAGTGGGTAGGCAGGCACGTATGCCGGAAGCATGTTGGGCACACCTCGCCTTCTACTGTGGCGCGCCATACACTACGTATGTGGCACGGCTTAGCGAGCGATGCGGTGGGGTGCAGATGAGGGGTACGTTGGATCTCTGGTTTTGGGCGGAATGACAGCCGAATGACGTAGTGTGATGGTGCGGGGACTGAAGAAAGAGGACAGGAGGGCTTCTCTGCTGTACCCTCGGTGAGACCATCCCTCCTTTGTTTTGTGTGATCCACGCCCTCAAGCACTCCTCTTTGTCCCCTCATGCTCTTCATGCGATTGATACTGGTGCCCTCGTCCCCCCGGAGAAGGAGCCCCTCGCTCCCCCTTCCCCTTCCCTCCCTCCCTGGTGCGAGCCTCGTGTGGCCAAAGAGGGAGAGGGAGCCACTGCTGTCTGTCAGGTACTCGTGGTGCTACGCGTATGCTCGGAGGAAACACACAGAGGCACGAGAGAAGGTGCCGTAGTATGAGCGAGACGACGGTTTCGTCTGTGAGAGAGAAAACCGCCACCGCCGTGCGCCAGCAGTGCTGCATGAGCGGTGGCTGTGTGTGTGTGTGTGTGTGTGTGTGTGCATGTTGGTGTGGCCTAACGCCCGGACGTGTCGTGACGTATGTCAGGGGGTGTTCCCCCTCTTTTCTTGTGCTTTGAGTGTTTGTGCCGGTGGATGTCTTGAGCTGATCTCATGTGTCTGCGGACACACACTCGGTTTCTCTTTTTTCCTTTCTTTCCCGCCCTCCTCTTCTCTCTCACTTCGTTTGGCCGGGAGGGGGGGATGAGGAGTTGCGCCAACCCTCCCCTCCACTCCCCTCCCCATCCAGTCACGGCGGTGAATTTCTCATTTTGTTCTTTTTTATTGTTGGGCTTCTGCGTGCGCTGTTTTTCTTTTTTTTCTTCTCCGCCTCCTCCCCTCCCTTCGTATACGCGTCCTCCTCCGTTCGCTCTGTTTTTATTATCCACAGCGAACATCTCTCTGTGGGCTTTGTGTGTTTGACAGATGGCTGTCTGTCTGTTTTCCTCTAGAGAACAGAAAGGGGGAGGGAGAGAGAGTGGGGGAGACGAAGGGCGGCTTGGTGAGTACACCCCCCCCCTCCTCTCCCCCATACACACTCCGTACTCCGTGCCCTGTTCGATTATGGGAACGCACATGCCCCGCTTTTTATCTGGGCTTCGCTTCTTTTTCCTCTTTTGACGCCAGTGCGCTGTCGACACTAATCAGGGACACCGCTACACCCCCGGACGCGCACACAGACACGCACACGCGCGTGGCGGACAGCAGTTGAGGTGGCTTGTGTATCGGTGGATCGTCAACCATGCGCGTGCGGCCGTGTGTGCGGTGATGCGTTGTGTCCCTGCGTTTCTCTGTTTTCCAACGTACCTTTCTGGAGTACTCACTAAATGTGATCCCGCCCACCCATCCTTTCTTGGTCTGGCTGACGGTTGTGCGTTACGATTGGTGCAGCGGTGGCGGCTACCCCAGCGATTGTCGCCGTGAACTCGGTCTCCGTGTGCCTTTCTCCCGCCCCCCACCGCACCTCCCCGCCACCCCCGTGGTCCCTGGCCTATGCCACCCCACAGCAACTACCACCCGTAACCCTCTGCCTCTTGTTCTTTTCTCTTTGTTGTTGTTTGCCCCTACACCGCTGGTCTGCGCGTCAGACACAGGCACGCACGCACGCACTCGCTTCCCTTCGACTCAACACACATACACAGGCACGCACGCCTTCTCCTCTTCTCTTGCCTTCACACCGACACCTCCTCACTTTATACACGTATCCTCTCAGCGCCACTATGCCACCACACGACGCCAGCCGCATGCACCAGTTGCGTAGCGGTGTCGCACGCCTGGTGCGCCTCGCCGCAGTGACGTGTCTCGCACTGGCAGCCGGCTCCGCTGCCGTGTGGGCACAGCCGGTGGGTGTCGTGACCACCGGGCACCGCTGCATCCACGACCAGATACAGCAGCGCGTGCTGCAGTCGGTGGCTCAAGAGCACGACAACCTGGGCACGCTCTCTGCCGTCGGTTTGCCATCTGTCGCATCCGCACCGGACCTCGATTCTGTGAGCGGCACGGTCGACTTCGCTTTGCGGTATAGCACGGGGCTAAATGTCACGCGCTCCACGGTTTGGGGTGAGCTGCGCATCACCGTTTCCACGGATAATTTCACAGACACCGAGCGCTACTGCACACAGGACGGGCAGAGCATCAATGACAAGAATGGAGATGTAAAATGCAGCGAAGACGACATCCTGACCGAAGAGAAGCGCGACATCCTGATCAACTCGATCCTCCCCGAGGCGGTGCGGCTGCACACGGATCGGCTGAAGGTAAGGCAGGTGCAGAGTAACTGGACGGTGGCGGTCGGGAACGGCAAAATCTGTGGCGTATTCAACGTGCCACAGACCCACCTCACCAACGGCGTCCACAACACCGACTTTCTGCTTTACGTGGCATCCCTCACCACCGATAGAGGCGCGGTGTCGTGGGGCGCAACCTGCCAAGTGTTCCCCGATGGCCAGCCGGCTGTCGGCGTCATCAACGTCCCCGCAGCCCAGATCGTGTCGCGCTATGACCAACGCGTCATTCGCACGGTAGCGCATCAGATCGCGCATGCTCTGGGATTCAGCGAGGACTTCTTCCAGAATGCCGGCATCACGAAAGTCGTCGAGAATATTCGCAGCAAGCCCGACAACTTTACTGTGATCAACGGCAGCAAGACAGTGGAGAAGGCCCGCACGCACTACAACTGCTCCACACTGGAGTACGTGGAGATAGATAACCGCTCCAACCTTGACTGGGACAATTCACACTTGTCGATGCGCAACGCCAAGGACGAGCTCATGGCGCCTGAAGTGGGTGCCGGCTACTACACTGCGCTGACGATGGCCATCTTCGAGGACACGCGCTTCTACAAGGCGGACTTCAGCAAGGCCGAGGCGATGACGTGGGGCCGCAACGCCGGCTGTGACTTCCTCAACAACACGTGCATGAAGAACAACATCACGCAGTGGCCGCAGATGTTCTGTGACGGTAGTCAGGTGAGCCTCCGTTGCCCTTCTGACCGTCTCGGCGTCGGGATGTGTGGTATAGCGACTGCAGAGAAGCCGCTGTCGTCTTACTTCCAGTACTTCACCAACGGGTCCATCTCCGGCACCTCACCGGCTATGGACTACTGTCCCTTCGTGGAGCAGTTCAACGAGTCTTCCTGCAACCAGAACTCCTCCCACGCGACCGAGAATGCAAACCTCTTCAATGTCTTCTCCGACGCGGCGCGCTGCATCGATGTGGCGTTTACACCGAAGAACAGGAGTATGGAATCATGGCCCATCTTGGGCATGTGCGCCAACGTCCAGTGCGACAACGCAACGAACACGTACAGCGTCCAGGTGAAGGGCAGCAGATTCTACGTGAACTGCACAGAGGGCCAGAAGATCACACTCGACAACATCAGCGACGCCTTCGAGGCCGGCGGCTACATCACGTGCCCTCCGTACGCTGAGGTGTGCCAGGGCAACGTGAAGGCGGCCATGGACTTCAAAGCGGATCTCGAAAAGAACAGAGGCACAAGCAGCAGCAGCGGACGAGGCCACACCCCCACCGACAGCATGCCCAGCAGCGGCAGTGGTGCAAACACGCCGGATGCCACGTCCAGCAACGGCAAAGGCGACAGGCTGTACCCCCGTGTCAATGGTGCAGCCGGCCTGCGCAGCACGTGGAGCCTCGTGCCCGCTGGAGTGGCGCTGCTGGTGGTGACACTGACTGTTGGTCTGAGTGCCTAACATCAGAACGCCTGGCGCACTGCTCATTACAACTGTTGGTGCGGCCACCCAGCGAGGGTTGCATACACGACCGACACCCTCCGCTGGGGATGCCATGACGCACCCTGAGAGGGCCCTGACCTGAACCTGGTGAGCGTCTCTTGTCCCATAGTGCATGAGCACGGCCCACCTACACTCCCCCCAGTTCGCATCCCTGTCGAATCCGGACGGCGACTATTACCAGCGAAGAGTGGGAGCCAAAGAAGCCTTCTTGTATTCTCAAGTGCAACACACGTATCCGACGAGTGAGGTGGCGTGTACGCAAACGGGGGTGACATGCGGTGATGCCCGTCGGCGGTACGCGAGGACACACCCTGGGCCGCGATAGCACCAGCCCCAGTCCAGCGGTGTGGTGGTCCATGAGCGGTGGCTGGGTGTGACACCACCGACCGGCGTCTTGAGGTACGGTTGCTCTTGATGGGTTCATTGTGCCGAGTGTCCTCGCTGGTCCACGTACTCGGTTGATGGGCAGGTGAGTGTTTGGCACCCGACCTCCACACTCGGGCGGTGGTGGTGTCGTCGTCTTCACCCCCTTCTCAACCACGTCTTTGTTACCTATTGAATTCACCTTACCCCCCTTAGCCAGGTTATACCCGCTTACTTTATTATCCGCGTGTGTGGGTTGGTTGGGTGCAGGGGTGGGATCGACGGTTGGAGTGGCGGACATGGAGGGCCGTCGATGTGGATGCTCTATACAAAGCGAGAGGGCCCACTCCTCCTCCCCTTCCTCATCGCCCCCCCCCTCCTTCCCGTCGCCCCGTCACCCCTCCCCTCACCACCCATCCCGAACGCGGTGCATTTCTCCTTTCTTCTCTCTCTTTGGGCTCTCTACTATCCTTGACTTCTTCACTTCACCCCCCTCCGCTCCCCCTTCACTCCTTCAGAGGTGTCCTCCATGAGGATGGGGATTTATGTTTGTGTGTTTCTCTTCTTCTCACCCCTTCACAGCGCCCACATATACACCTGCGGTCTGTGATGGTGACAGCGCCACGTCCCTGTGCCCCTCCCTTCCTCACCCCCTACGACACAGAGTGGAGGGAGAGAGTGAGTGAGCGTGCTGAGTCCACCTCTCCGTGCCTTCACCCTCTCTCTCCCTCTGTATGTGTGCGCTTGTCCTTCCCTATTTATCTCGTTCGCTTCCCTTCTCACGTCGACACCAGTGCGCTGTCAACACGGAACAAGAAAACCATTGTGACCCAAAACACCCACACACTCGAGCGCAGCACAGCAGAGGGGCTCGCTGACTACGTCGGCGCCTGCGTCTGCATTGCCCGGGTACTTCCGCAGCTGCCCACGGCCTCGACGCTGAAACGGCGTCAGGGTGTCGCAGGGCTCCCCGACTCCCTCCATGGTTATTCTTATCCCTCCTCTATTATTTCTCTCCCTCATCTGCCGCTTCCTTGTCCCTTTCACTGCCCTCTGCTCATGACAGGCACACGCGCAACCGCGCTTGTCCTGCTCCACGCGCACCCAGTCACCCGCGCACACACAGCACATACCCGCTGGCCTGCGCCTTCTCACTGGACGTCCTCTCCACCTCCTTGACCACATCATTGCCGCTTCCAGCGTGCGCAGGAATAACTCCCTCCCGGTGACCCACCGACAGGACTCGATGCACCAGACACGTGCCCCAGGAACCTCAATAGAGAGTGTGACAGCAAAGAGAAACGTTGTGTCCTCGGAGGTGCAGGTATCCTCAACAAGCGAGCAGCGACAGTGCCTCCCCTGACAGTGCTGCAGGCGAACGCTTGGAAACACGACATGGCTCACACGCCACAGATGCCCGCTGAGGCCGCCCAGCCGCCCACCGCCGCCACCAACGGCTACACTTCGGTGCCCGGTGTGGGGACTATGTGGGTCCGCCAAGAGGGACGGTATCCCACAGGATCAGGACCCACTGGGGGGGGACATCACCCCAAGACTCCGACCCACCACCCCTCCCGGGGGTAGACAAGACACACTCGAGGCCACAGTCCCCCGGCGTCATTCCATGTCCACACACTGCGAGGGGGTATTTCGATCCAGCGCAGCCCCTGTGTGGCTCCACACGACGACACGGCCCATGCACACACATCGGAGACCCCTCCCCCTCCAAATGAGTGGCAACGCGAAGCCCTTTGCAGTGTGCCCGATGTGCGAGAAACGGTATGAACGGTGGACCATTCTTGTCTGGCGCATCCCCGCACGCACCACAACGAGGGCACAGTGGCCCAACGCAGGATGCCGGGTGGGACCGATCAACACAGTGGGGAGCTTGCCGCGAGAAACACCACATGCCTGTACTGACCGCGCACACTTGCAGATGAACAGTGTCTCACGCAGCATCCAACTGTCTCCCATGGCCAAGCTGCACCCGCAATTACCCATGACCCACGGAAAGAGATCTGCGAGGAGTCCTCCACACACCTATCGGTCTGTCCCGCACTAGCCAACGTTGGGGGAGACTGTGACATATAAGATGGTCCGGTACATAGGGTTGCCCAGTCCAAGGGATTGGCGGTGTACCCCAGCCGACTATTCGGCCTCGCGGAGCCGGCCGAGGTTCCCAATCCAGAAGAGGACGAGAGCAACATTGAGCGCCAACTGCGTTAATCGACGACACTCCTCACCCCCATGATAATGATACCGAGCGGCGGACTGGCAGCGATCCACATTTTACTTTTCTGCTCCTGGGCTGACCATCGGGAGCTGCACAGGGTGCGGCCTGTCGGGACGACGTGTTGAGGGTGCGGGACTCGCCCGCGTTTGAGTTGCACCAGCAGGCTGGGAGAAGGAGGCCCTGTAGTGTATGTGCTGGGGGACATCCTCATCCCCTCCCCCCCCCCCCTGCACAGTGTCGCCCCCCTCATCTTCACAGAGGACGAGAGACGGAGAAGTGAAGGTGTTCTAAAAACGTGTGTCCCTGCGAAGGGGCACGTGCAAAGTGAACGCACACACGGATATGTAGACAAGCATGTACGCATTACATCTTTGCCCTGTGTCACTCCCCTTTCTCTCTCCATGCGCATGATGTGAGCCATCCCCCACACCACATACCCATCCCTTCACGTCTTGCCCACCACCCGTCGGTGATGTTACCCCCATCTCTCCCCATTCTCTCCCTTCCCCTCCCAACCCCACCGCCCACCGCTCCCCTAGACTGCACAATCCTGCGCCCATCACCGGCCCTCGCCATCGCTCTTTCCTTACTGAACCGCCCCCCTCCCCCCATACAGAGGCACAGCACAGCACATACCCGCTGAGCAGCACCTCCCCATTCACTCGCCTTTTCCCTACACCCCCCATCCCGCCTATATACCTTCACCACCTACCCCACCGCCAGCATGACCCACAACCGTTTGGGTAGCACGCACCAGGGACATAGCGGTGCCGCACGCCTGGTGCGCCTCGCCGCAGTGACGTGTCTCGCACTGGCTGTCGTCTCCGCCGCCGTGTGGGCACAGACTACCGGCGACTCGGCTGAGGACCACCGCTGCATCCACGACGAGCTACAGGAGCGCGTGCTGTGGTCGATGGCGCAAGAGCACATCGGGCGCAATACTTTCTCTGCGGTGGGTCTGCCGGTTGTTGCCGCAGAGGTCGCCCCCAATGCGGAGCACCGCGGAGTGGACTACGCGCGCGCTGGCGGCGGCACTTCGCGGAAGCCGCAGCGCTCTGACGACTGGGGTGAGCTGCGCATCAACGTGTCGTACGAGGACCTAAATGACTCCACCTCGTTTTGCACAACTGCGGGACAGCTTGTCAACAATCACCTGGGTGCCAACGTCACCTGCGGTGAAGCTGACATCCTGACGGGTATGAAGCGCGATATTCTGATCAACTCACTCATCCCACAGGCGGTTCAGCTGCACACGGACCGGCTGAAGGTGAAGCAGGTGAAAGGCAAGTGGAAAGTGAATAACTATACAGGTCAAATCTGTAAACACTTCAAGGTGCCGGAAGCGCATCGCAGGACGGGGCTCAGCAACACGGACTTTATGCTGTACGTTGCTTCAGTTCCAACCCAAAAGCGTGTGCTCGCATGGTCATTGACTTGCCAGAGGTTCGAAGACGGTCAGCCCGCCGTCGGCGTGATCAACATCCCCGCATCCCGCATCGTGTCACGCTACGACCAGGCCATCACGCGCACGGTTGCGCACGAGATTGCGCATGCGCTGGGCTTCAGTAGTGTTTCCTTCAACCGCACCGGCATCATGCACAACGTGTGGGGTGTTCGAGGCAAGTCCTTCGCTGTTCCTGTGATCAAGGGCAACAACACGGTGGCGAAAGCACGCGAGCACTACGGCTGCGACAACCTGGAGTACGTGGAGCTGGAAGACCAAGGTCGTCGTGGTTCTTCAATCTCGCACCTGAAGATGCGCAACGCCAAGGACGAGCTGATGGTGCCTGCGAGCAGGGCCGGCTACTACACTGCGCTGACGATGGCCATCTTCGAGGACATGGGCTACTACAAGGCGGACTTCAGCAAGGCCGAGGCGATGACGTGGGGCCGCAACGCCAGCTGCGACTTCCTCAACAAGAAGTGCATGGAGAACAAGATCACGCAGTGGCCGCAGATGTTCTGCAACCGGACGATACCCGAGTACAGCTGCACCTCCAGCCGTCTAGACATCGGACCATGCGGTATCGGCACCTACGCAGAATCCCCGGAGTCGTACTGGGACTACTTCAACAAGTACCCGCTCGCTGGCTACTCCCGATATCTGGACTACTGCCCCACTATAATCCCCTATAGTGGCGGTGCCTGCAACCAGAACCCCGCGAAGGCACCGGAGAGTTTCCAAAGCTTCAACGTGTTTTCTGAGGCAGCGCGCTGCTTCGATGGGGCCTTCGCGTCGAAGGGCATCGCACCTTGGCCTGGCTTCTACAACGGCATGTGTGCCAACGTCACGTGTGATACGTCCACACAGACGTACAGCGTCCAGGTGAAGGGGAGCCCCACTTATGTGAACTGTACGCCGGGCCAGAACATCACACTCAGTAAGTACAGCAAGGATTTCGAGGCCGGCGGCTACATCACGTGCCCGCCGTACGCTGAGGTGTGCCAGGGCAACGTGAAGGCGGCCATGGACTTCGATGATCAACATAAAAAAACAGTGAACAGTGGTAGAGGGTAGAGTACCGACAGGAGTACCTCCACTGTCAGCGGTGATGACGACTACAACGACAAGAACATGACTCGTGGCAACGGTGCGGGTGGCGTCCACAATGCGCGCATACTGCTCACAGGTGCAGTAGCCCGTTGGTCTCTGATGCTGTTTGTGGGCCTGGATGCGTAGACCAGAATGGGGGGGGGGGAGCCGTCTCAGAGCCCGACGTTGAGGTGGCGTGTGTGTGGTTTGTGGTTTGTGCCCCATTTGGCGTAGTGGACGGACTGCTCCATGGGGGTTAGATATCCAGCGGTCCACCCACCGGGATGTCGGGACGCTGCTGAGAGGGGAGTGAAGACAGCCCGACAGACCCCGCGGTCGTTGACTGCCCTGAGCACCCTCCCTCCACAGAAGGCAGTGTGGTGTGTGTGTGCGTTGTTGTCGAGGACTGCTTCCATCGCGTGTGTCGCGTACCGTCAACCCATTCGTGAGGCTGGAAGCTGAGTGTGCGGGACTGACGAGGCGCGACACGGCTCACATGGCCTCGGAGTGCACGTGTGTCGAAGGCGTGCCGTACCCTCCCCACATTGAAGTGTGGGTGCCGTGCGCCGGGTGATGAGGATACAGTGGGTAGGCAGGCACGCATGCCGGAAGCATGTTGGGCACACCTCGCCTTACACTTTGGCGTCATCCACACTCGTATGTGGCACGGCTGTGCGAGCGATGCGGTGAGGTGGAGATGGGGGTACGTTGGGTCTCTAGTTTGGGGGGGGGGGGGGTGACAGCCGAATGACGTAGTGTGATGGTGCGGGTTGTGAAAGAGGACAGGAGGGCTTCTCTGCTGTACCCTCGGTGAGACCATCCCTCCTTTGTTTTGTGTGATCCACGCCCTCAGGCACTACACTTCGTTCCCTCATGCTCGTCATGCGATTGATACTGGTGCCCTCGTCCCCCGGAGAAGGTGCCCCTCGCTCCACCTTCCCCTTCCCTCCCTCCCCTGGTGCGAGCCTCGTGTGGCCAAAGAGGGAGAGGGAGCCACTGCTGTCTGTCTGTCAGGTACTCGTGGTGCTACGCGTATGCTCGGAGGAAACACACAGAGGCACGAGAGAAGGTGCCGTGGGATGTGCGAACCCCTTCGGTATGAGCGAGACGACGGATTCGTCTGTGAGAGAGAAAACCGCCACCGCCGTGCGCCAGCAGTGCTGCATGAGCGGTGGCTGTGTGTGTGTGCATGTTGGTGTGGCCTAACGCCCGGACGTGTCGTGACGTATGCCAGGGGGTGTTCGCCCTCTTTACTTGTGCTTTGAGTGTTTGTGCCGGTGGACGTCTTGAGCTGATCTCATGTGTCTGCGGACACTCACTCGGTTTCTCTTTTTACTTTCCTCCTTTTCTCTCTCACTTCGTTTGGCCGGGAGGGGGGGGGATGAGGAGTTGCGCCAACCCCCCCCTCCCCTCCACTCCACTCCACTCCCCCCATCCAGTCATGGCGGTGAATTTCTCATTTTGTTCTTTTTTATTGTTGGGCTTCTGCGTGCGCTGTTTTTCATGTTTTTCTTCTCCGCCTCCTCCCCTCCCTTCGTATACGCGTCTTCCTCCGTTCGCTCTGTTTTTATTATCCACAGCGAACATCTCTCTGTGGGCTTTGTGTGTTTCACAGATGGCTGTCTGTCTGTTTTCCTCTAGAGAACAGAAAGGGGGGGGAGAGAGAGAGTGGGGGGAGACGAAGGGCGGCTTGGTGAGTACACCCCCCCCTCCTCTCCCCCATACACACTCCGTACCCCGTGCCCTGTTCGATTATGGGAACGGACATGCCCCGCTTTTTATCTGGGCTTCGCTTCTTTTTCCTCTTTTGACGCCAGTGCGCTGTCGACACGTATCAGGGACACCGCTACACCCCCGGACGCGCACACCGACACACACGCACACGCGCGTGGCCGAAAGCACACAGGATGGCTTGCGTATCGGTGGATCGTCAACCATGCGCCTGCGGCCGTGTGTGCGGTGAGGCGTTGTGTCCCTGCGTTTTTCTGTTTTCCAACGTACCTCTTTCGAGTACTCACTAAACGTGCTCCCGCCCACCCTCCCTTCTTTAGTCTGGCTGACGGCTGTACGCTGCTTTGCACTGCATCGAGGGGTGACCTCACGCGCCACCAACAACCGGGCTACACCCTCTTTGCGCTGCCGCATGTGCCTGCGCCACTAGCCCTTCGCGTTTACTACCGATGCATCACGGCTGTGGATCACGGTTGGTGCAGCGGTGGCGGCTCACCCAGCGATTGTCGCTGTGCACTCTGTCTCCGTGTGCCGTCTACCCGCCCCCCACCGCACCTCCCTGCCACCCCCGTGACCCCTTGCCTTTGCCACCCCGCACCAACTACCACCCGTAACCCTCTGCCTCTTGTTCTTTTCTCTTTGTTGTTGTTTGCCCCTACACCGCTGGTCTGCGCGTCAGACACAGGCACGCGCGTACGCACTCGCTTCCCTTCGACTCAACACACATACTCGCTGAGCAACGCACGCCTCCTCCTCTCTCCCACTCACGCCGACACCTACTCAATTTTTACAGGTATCCTCTCAGCGCCAGTATGCCACCACACAACGCCAGCCGCATGCACCAGTTGCGTAGCGGCGCCGCTCGCCTGGTGCGCCTCGCCGCAGTGACGTGCCTCGCACTGGCCGCCGTCTCCGCGGCCGTGTGGGCACAGCCGGTCGGTGTCGTGACCACCGGGCACCGCTGCATCCACGACAAGGTGCAGCGGCGCGTGCTGCAGTCGGCCGCGCTACAGCACATCGGCCGCGATGCTCTCCCAGCTGTAGGTGTGCCTGTTGTCGCAGCAGAGTCCACCCCCACTGCAGAACACCGCGGAATCGACTATGCGCTGGCTGACAGCACGTCTCCGCCGGTGGAGCGCTCTGACGACTGGGGTCAGCTGCGCATCACCGTGTCGTTCGAGGACCTCATGGACCCCGAGCGTTACTGCGCACGTGTCGGGCAGACGGTCAACAATCACAACGGTGCCAACGTTAACTGCACTAAAGCGGACATCCTGACGGATGAAAAGCGGGACATTCTGATCAACTCCCTCATCCCACAGGCGGTTCAGCTGCACACGGACCGGCTGAAGGTGAGGCAAGAGCAGATCAACTTGGTGGTGAATGGTATGACTGACGACGGTTGCGGTGACTTCAAGGTACCAGAGTGGCACCGCACGACGGGCTTCAACAACACGGACTTTCTGCTGTACGTTGCCTCGGTCCCCAGTGAAAGTGACGTCGTGGCGTGGGGCTCGTGGTGCCAGGTATTCTCGGACGATCGGCCTGCTATCGGTGTAATCAACATTCCTGCAGCAGAGATCGTGTCAGCATACGACCAGAGAGCGATACGAGCGGTCGCGCACGAGATTGCGCATGCGCTTGGCTTTAGCGACACATTTTTCTTCGTCGCGGGCATCATGGATGTCGAATCGAATGTTCGAGGTAAGCCCTCCGAGGTGCCCGCAATTGTGAGCAACACCACCGTGGCGAAGGCACGCGAGCACTACGGCTGCGACACCCTGACTTACATGGAACTCGAGGACCAAGATGATGATGGTTCAGCAGGCTCACACCTGAAAGGGCGCAACGCGAAGGACGAGCTCATGGCGCCTGAGGTGGGTGCCGGCTACTACAGCGCGCTGACGATGGCCATCTTCGAGGACATGCGCTTCTACAAGGCGGACTTCAGCAAGGCTGAGGCGATGACGTGGGGCCGAAACGCCGGCTGTGACTTCTTCAGCAAGAAGTGCATGGAGAATGGCACCACGAGGTGGCCGCTGATGTTCTGCAACCGTACGCAGCCGCAGCTCCGCTGCACGTCTAGCCGCCTCGAGATGGGCAAGTGCGGGCCGAGCTTCACATTCGATGAGTCAGCATCGCACTCCCACTCTTCCACACAGACCATCTACGATAACGGGCTCCTCATGGGCTCCTGCCCGTATGTGGCGGCTGAACGTGATGGTGCGTGCAACCAGGACACCTCCACTGCACCGTATTACATGAGTACCTTCAACGTCTTCTCCGACGCGGCGCGCTGCATCGACGGGGCGTTTACACCGAACAACAAGAACACGGACTCCCGCCCCATCTTGGGCATGTGCGCCAACGTGCAGTGCGACAACACAACGAACACGTACAGCGTCCAGGTGAAGGGGAGCACCACTTATGTGAACTGTACGCCGGGCCAAAACATCACACTCGACACCATCAGCGACGCCTTCGAGGACGGCGGCTACATCACGTGCCCGCCGTACGCTGAGGTGTGCCAGGGGAACGTGAAGGCGGCCATGGACTTCAAAGCTGATCTCGAAAAGAACAGAGGCACAAGCAGCAGCAGCGGACGAGGCCACACACCCGCCGACAGTAATCCCAGCCACGGTAAAGGCGACAGGCTCAACCCCCGTGTCAATGGTGCAGCTGGCCTGCACAGCGCACGCACCCTGGTGTCCGCTGGAGTGGGGCTGCTGGTGGTGACACTGACTGTTGGTCTGAGCGCCTAACATCAGAACGCCTGGAGCACTGCACATCGCAACTGCTGGTGCGGCCATCTAGCGAGGGTTGCATACACGACCGACACCCTCTGGTGGGGATGGCATGACGCACCCTGAGAGGGCCCTGACCTGAACCCGGTGAGCGTTTCTTGTCCTAGAGTGCATGCGCACAGCCCACCTACACTCCACCCATTTCGGAGCCGAGCACCCATCACGACATATCTTATTGCCTTCTAGAAAGGGGAGCCACTGGGGCCTTTCTGGGGACAGTGGCACTAGACACGTATCCGACGAGTGAGTAGGCATTTACGCAAACGTGTCTGACACACAGTGACACCCGCGGGTGGGACTGGAGAGCACACCCCCGGCCGCGATAGCACCAGCGCCCCAGCCCAGTAGTGTGGTGGTCCATGAGCGGTGGCTGGGTGTGACACCGCTGACCGCTGTCTTGAGGTGAAGTTGCTCTTGATGGTTCATTGTGCCGAGCGTCCTCGCTGGTCCACGTACTCGGTTGATGGGCAGGTGAGTGTTTGGCACCCCACCCCCACACCCCATCCACACTCGGGCGGTGGTGGTGTCGTCGTCTTCACCCCCTTCACCACCACTTCCTTGTTGCTTATTGGATTCACCTTCCCCCCTTCCCATGTTATACCCGCTTACTTTATTACCCGCGTGTGTGGGTGGTGTGTGGATGAGTGGGTGTGTGCTCCCCCGCCCTTCCGTCACCCCGTCACCCCTCCCCTCACCACCCCCATCCCGAACGCGGTGCATTTCTCCTTCTTTTTCTTCTTACCTCTTTTTGGGCTCTCCATCATCCTTGACTTCTTCCCTTCACCCCCCTCCCCTCCCCCGTCACTCCTTCAGAGGTGTCCTCCATGAGGATGGGGATTTATGTTTGTGTGTTTCTCTTCTTCTTACCCCTTCACAGCGCCCACATATACACCTGCGGTCTGTGATGGTGACAGCGCCACGTCCCTGTGCCCCTCCCCCTCCCCTACGACACAGAGTGAAGGGAGAGTGAGTGAGCGTGCTGAGTCCACCCCTCCGTGTCTCCGCCCTCTCTCCCTCCCTCTCTCTCTGTATGTGTGCGCTTGTCCTTCCCTAATTATCTCGTTCGCTTCCCCTCTCACGTCGACACCAGGGCGCTGTCAACATGAAACAAGAAAACCACCCCAACACGAACAAATACTCGACCGCAGCACGGCAGAGAAGGGGTCGCTGACTACGTCGGCGCCTGCGTCTGCATCACCCCGTGTACACCTTCGGCTGCTCACGGCCCCGGCGCTTCCACAGCCTCGGAGCGTCGCAGGGCCTACCCGACCCCGCTATACCACCCCCAACCACCGCCCCACTCCTGCCCATGCCAGAAGGGCCCACGCGCACAGCACCCCCACCCGCTGGCCGAGGCCCCACGCGCCCCCTTGCCCCAGCGGCCATTGCTGCTCACCTTGAAGTGCCCCCAGCAGCACGCACGAGAGGCGTAGCGGCGCGCCTGATGCGCCTCGTATTGGTTGTCGTCGGCTCCGCTGTCGCGTGAGCACAACCCAAGGCCACCGCGACCGTAGGCAAACGCTGCATCAACGATGATGTGCAGCAGCGCGTTCTGCAGTCGGTGGGCCTGCCCTACGCCGCGGTGTCATCTCACACTGCTGTCGAGCACGGCCCGGCAAACCACGCGCGACCCGACATCACGCCACGCGGCCCTGAGCGCTCTGCAACGTGGGGCGGGCTGTGCGTCATCGTGCCCGCCGAGGGCCTCGCGGATCCCGCCCACCACCGCACACACGCTGGAGAGTAGACCAGCAGCCACAACGGTCTCATTATCACCCTCACCGCCGGCGACATGCTCACGGACGAGAAGGGCGACATCTTCCTCGAGCCCATCCTCCCCGAGGCGGCGCGGTTGCACACAGAGCGCCTGAAGGCGAAGCGGGCGCAGGGCAGCTGGAGGGCGAGTTGTATCATCAACGCCCTTGGTGGTTTTTTCAAGGCCTCAAAGGCACACATCACCGACGGCTTGAACAACACGGACTTCGTGTTGTACGTGGTATCGTCCCGCGGCCGGCGAGACACCCCGGCATGGGCAGCCAACGCCGCGCTGCCTCATGACCAGCAAATCACGCGAACCGTCGCGCACGAGATCGCGCATACGTTGGGCTTCCTCAGCGGCTTCTTTAACGAGACGGATTTGGTGTAGTTGATCAGCGGGGATCGCGGGAAGCCCCACTGCGCCCCAATAGTTGACGGCCGCATGACCGCGCCAAGGGCCCGGCGAGCACCAAGCCCCCCAGACCCCGCAGCATCTGGGGATTGAAACGTGGGCGGCCCTAGGGCGGCTTTCTCGCACATGAAGATATGCAACACCAAGGACGAGCTCATGGCGCCTGCAGTGGGCGCCGGCAACCGCAGCGCGCTGACGGTGGCCATCTTCGAGGACATGGGCTTCTACAAGGCGGACTTCAGCAAGACCGAGGTGATGACGTGGGGCCGCCACGCCGGCTGTGACCTCGTCGTCACGAAGCGCATGGGCAACGAAGACCCAACGCAGTGGCCGCAGATGCTGCGCAAAGGGGGGTGGGCAGAAATGCGCTGCACTTCCGAACGCCTCGCCTGCGGAAAATGTGAACTAGAGGCCTGTGTGGATCCGCTGCCGGCGCACCCCCGGCACTTACCGGACGCGACTCTAGGCGACCCCCCCGCGCTGACGGGCTGCCCTCCGTATGCCGAAGCTGGCCGGAATGCTTTCCGCAACCAGTGCTCTTCGACTTTGCTGGCTTACGCGAATGGTCGGAACTTTTTTTTCCGCGGCGGCGCGCTGCATTGACGGCGTCTTTGCACCAAAGGGCCTTCGAGGCCACGGGGGGATACTACAGGAGCACGCGCGCCAATGCGAAGCGCAAAAAGGCCACGCACACGTACAGCGCCCAGGCCTACAGGGACAGCATCTACGCGAGCCCCCTACCAGGCCGGAACATCCTTCCGCCGAATATCACTGGCGCCTTCTCGGCCGGTGGTTAAATCACGCGCCCATCGCATATTGAGCTGCGCCAGGGCAACGCCAAGGCGGCCATAGGCCTCACAGCAGAGCTAGTCGATTCCGCCAGTCGGGCGCCGGGGGGCAGCCAACGCGTTCTTCTGGCCGGCGGGGCGGCGATGCGGGCTCCACTGCTCCTCCTGAATTGCCCCCTTCGCCTAGAAACAAGGCGCTTGTGGCACCCCCCCCCCTCGCATGACGACTACTGCGGGTATCTTTTTCTTTGCCCTAGGAGGCCAGAGAAAGGCGCATCCCCCCGTGGACCCCGCGTGCTGCTAAACCGCCTCCCACTACGCGGGAATTGTGTGCGAGGTGCGCGGCACACTCGGGACCCCACCGGTTGGCGTGCACCGGGGCGGTGGGCGCAGTGAAAACGAGGCAAAACAGGCGCCGCAAGCACCACGGAAACACCACGCGCGACGCCGTCCTGTCCTGCAGACCCCCGTGCTTGGATTTCAGGAGCGGTGTCACGGCGCGCTGTGCCCGAGAAGCCGCCAATCAGGGAGGGGGGTACCCCGCCTGGCACCCTCCTCTAGCCAGAGGCGGCGGTACGCCCGACACGATGTGGACACGGGTCGCAGTGCCGCAGCGAAACAACATGAGCGGCGGGGTGGCGCAGGGCAAGGCCGACTGACGTGGCAAGGCTGAGGGTGCACCTATATCGGCGAATTGTTGCTCGAGTGTCCCCGCTGCTCGATGTCACCAGTCGACGCGCACGCGGCAGTGCCCACCCGCAGCCCAAAGACCCTCCACCCCCCCCCCCCCGCCCCTCTCTTTCACGTGGGCTGCTTGCCCCCCTCCCCCCCCTCCCCGGCACCACAAAGACGCACAAGCGCACACACAACCCGATGGATATCAGCAAAGCGGTGGGCAGCAGGGGCAGTTGGATAGCACCCCGTCCTCGTGTATGTCGCTGGGCTGCTCGAGACCTGGGGCCGGGGGGCTCGTGCGCCTCACCCGCGCATGTACGCATATAGGTGGCTCGGCATGCTCTCCTCCAGCTGCCGCCCCACCCCTCGGACTGTTGTGGACCCTCCCACTGTCGACATTAAGACCCCGCGTGTGTGTGTGTGTGTGTCTGTGTCACTTGTATTCTCCCCTCCCCCCCTTCCACAAGAGTCCTCCATGTGGATTGGAATTTTTTTGTTACACCCCCCCCCCGCATCGGCTAGCGTGTATATTCATGGCTTCACCCCCGTGAGCGTGACAGTGCCCTTTCTTTAGGTTTCCCCCTGCAGCAGAAGGGAGAATGGGGAGCGTGCTGAGCCCGCCCTTCCGTGCCCGCGCCCCTCCTCTATATATTAGCGCCTTACCTTCCTTGTTTACGCCCTTTGCTTATATCCCGCCGATGACACCAGTGCGCTGCCCACACAGAACCGGTACACCAACCACATAAACACACACACACACAACGGAGACATGCGCCACAGCAGGAGAACATCGCACACGCAGGACCGAGAAAAAGCGTTTGTGATGTTTTTGTTTGTTTTTTTTTTGGTGGTGGTGGCGATATGCTCGTTTCAATGGCTTGTTTCACGCCTGACGTGTGTCTCAACGTCACGAAGGGGAGTGCACTCAACTGACGCACACACATACACTCCAACCTCCTCTCCCTCCACAGCGGCTCTTTAATAACGTTATTAGCAACATCTGGGCGACGGATAGAAAGAAAAGCGTTGGTGTATTCCTCTTTTTTGGATGATGTCTTCTCGATCCAAACACCTCGACAAATGCCGTCGTTTTCTGTAGCGGAGAAACAAATTTTCATGTTGGGTTATTCTTCGTAGATTCATTCGATGTTCACATTATATTCACCTCACCTCTGCCCTTCCTTCCCTCTTTTTGTCTTCCCTGTGTGTGTGAGTTTTGCCACTTGACGGTAACTGGCGGCCTTTTCCTTTCCCTCTTGCGTTTCACCCCAACCCCTGTGGTAATCATCATCATCACCCGTTATCCCACTCCATTCTACACCACCGCGATACTCCTGCAAAAACTAAAAAAAAGGGGTTCCCATGCCACACAACAGGAACCACAACACTTTCCCTATTTTTTGTTGTTTGTTTCTTGGGGGTTGGTCTGGAATCACCCTGCTATCATCATACGGAAGAAAAAAAAGAGGAGTCGTGTGTGTGTAAGCATATGCTATATAGAGAGATTCAGATACGGTAACCAAAATGCACAAGAGTAACCAGGAGCTGAGCGTCCCAAAGATAGTGGGGGACTTCAAGGTTTACAATGTGAGCGGTGCTCCATTCGAGGTGCCAGCCAAGTACACGCTGCTCAAAATCCTCGGCATGGGTGCTTACGGTATTGCATGCAGCTGTTTGAATAGCGAGACAGGTGAGAAGGTGTCCATCAAGAAGTGCCGTGACGTGTTCCGCGATGTGGAGGATGGCAAGCGAGTCTTGCGCGAAATTGCCATGATGCGCTTCTTCTCCCATGAAAACCTTCTCAGCGTGCTCGATATTCTACCCCCGATGAAGCGCGACTACAACAGTTTCGAGGACATCTACGTCGTCACCAAGCTCATGGATGTAGACATGAATGTGGTGCTTCGCTCGCGCCAGGAGCTGGAGGAATCACACATGCAATATTTTGTCTACCAAATTTTGCGTGGACTCAAATATTTGCACAGCGCAAAAGTTGCGCACCGCGACTTGAAACCATCTAACCTCGTCACAAACATTTCGTGTGAGCTCAAGATTATCGACTTTGGGCTGAGCCGCAGCGTTGACGTGGCGTACTCGGAGCTGACCGATTACGTCATCACGCGCTGGTACCGCCCACCGGAACTGCTGCTGGAGAACACGAACTACTCCACTGCTGTGGATATCTGGTCTGTCGGGTGCATCTTGGCGGAGATGTACAACCGCTCGCCACTCTTCCCCGGACGGAACACGATGGATCAGCTGCGCATGATCGCGCAAAACATTGGCAAGCCGCCCGCCAGCATTGTCGAGCACCGCGACGCGCTGGAAAAGCTAGATGAGCTGCCGAACGGGACCCTCAATATTCCAAAGCTCGTCCCCAGGCTCACGGATAACAAGAACGGTATAGACTTTCTCACCAAGTTGTGGACGTTAGACCCAAGCAAGCGTCCGACTGCAGCCGAAATGCTTGCCCATCCGTATCTGGCTCACCTACACGACGAGGAAGACGAGCCGGTCTGCCCCCACCCCTTCCGGTGGGCACACGAGAACACCGCAATGGGCGCGTCCGAGCTTCGTCGTGCGTTGTGGGCTGAAATTGTGCATTTTAACCCGTCCCTGGGGTAAGTCACGCCATCAGCGACGACGGCTTGGTGGCAGCAGCTCAAAGAACGGCAGCGGTGGCGATGGAAAACATCAAGAACCACAAGTACCTTTTGTGTGTGTGTGTGTGTGTGTGTTCCCACTGACCTGATGGGGGATGATGTTGTTGAGATGGGGAAAGACCCCTCACCCCTTCAGCGTGAGGCATCCCAGTCAAACACCCATGATGGACGCAGGGGATTCAAAAGCGATTCATTTCCTACCGATATTGGAGGACACACTCCGCATTGTTAGAATGTCGTGAGAGGGGGCGGTCTGCGGCAGCGCCGAGCACCTTTGCGCCGTCCACTCCATGGGTGGACTCATCAACTCGATCCCACTGGGCACCCTTACCTGCCCCTCATCACCCCCGGGAAGATGCACCGGGTAGTGAACGGACATAATAGAAACAACTGCGATGCGACCTGCGAAGCACGTGGGTCAAAAGGCTTACGTCATAGGCCGTGTACTCAGATTACCAAGCCGGTGTTGCACCAGTCTTCTTCAATAGCTGCTTTTTGCATCACTCGGATGAGCCTGTGACCAGCGCGAGTGGACTGTTGGGCGCTGAGACCTATTTGTGGTATATAGCAGGATGTGTGCCTTGAAGGAAAACAAAAAGAAATGACTGTGTTAGCTTCACCTCAAGCGAGGAGTGGCAGCACAGCCAAGCACTGGAAGAGATCATCGGGAATTTTTTAACAAAAAAAAAGGGTGGAGGCGGAGGCGACTTTCGAACGCTGGTATCAAAATAAAATGGGCTAGGGTGAATACGGAATTCTTCTCAGCTGGGAGGGAAGGAGAGAGAGAGGAGGTCTGAAGAATGGCATGGCTACGACTCACACGCTCACGCACACCTGCTTCACTAAAACAACCAAACAAAAAAGATGAAGTGAATCCCCCTTTGAAGTGAAAGCCTACGCCCCGCACGCACACACACACACACAGAGGCACAAGGGCAAAACAAACCAAAAGAAAAATGAGTACGCTTATAAATTAGACACACTCCCCTCCCTCTCGCACATACCATCCGCATCAGTGCCGCCCGTACACCAGTGAAATATATGGGGATGGAGCGCTACTGATGTAGCACGCCTCTTGGTTCCTTTCGGTCTGGGTTTCTTTGCCGTTCTCTCTCCCTTTTCCTGTGACCCAAATGCTGTGTAGCCCTTCTCCAGGACTGTTGGGGAGCAGTGTGAGCAACATGTATGCGACGAGCATGAGGGGCTTACTATTACCGCCCTTGATGCCCCTTCCCACACGTGCGCACGCATATATAAACCGGAGCGTCTATACCGGCCTGGCTGTGTACATGTGTGGGGTGATTAGGGCAGGGGGTGAATAGGGGGCATGTGCTAGGTCCCTGTATAGAGTGGGTGAGTGTGCATGACTTATGCTGCCGCCCTACCCCCTTCCACTCTGCTCTCGCACCACGATTTCCTTGACCTCACTGTGTGTGTGTGTGTGTGTGTGTGTGTGTATTTATCTGTAGAATGCGTGTGGAGGAGAGGGGTGACTTCTGCCTCCAACTTTTTTTTTGTCCACTCTCCCTTTTTTCCTCTTAGCTGATTGATATGGTTTAGTTTTTTTTTTTTGCTGTTGTTGTTGTTTCGCTACCATCACCACGCTCCCCCACCCCCGATTTTCACGACCGGGAAAGGGGGAGTTCCTGTGTCTGTGTGTCTGTGTCTGTGTGCGTGTGTGTGTGGGGGGGGGGGGAGAAGGAGGAAAGGTTGGATGTGGATGTGCGTGTATCCCCTCCCCTGGCCCTCTTTTTTTACTTATTTTTCCTGTACACACCTGCCCTCTTTCTTTTCCATTTCACCATATACGTGCGCCGGGTTGTTGTGGGATTTGCAATGGCTCCACCCTTTCAGCACCCGCCACAAGAATTCGGTGGGGCATTGGCTTCCGCAGTTTTTGATTCAGAGCGCTTTTCCTCTCCCCCCCCACCCCCCACCCCCCTCACACACATCGGCCTCTGCACTCCTGTGCATCTCTGCACACGTTTGTATGTCTGGATGTGTGTGTGTGTGTGTGTGTGTGTGTGTGTGTGTGTGTGTCCCCCCAACGCACTTTATTCATGATGTCAATGACATCCTTCATCAGCCTCTTTTTTTTTGTTTGTTTGTTTGCACACTTTGTTTTTCTCCCCCATGAGCACCTCGGACCTTGAGGCATCAAATTTTTGTGAGGGTTTGCCTCCAACACAAATACACACACACACACACACACCAGTGTCTCCCCCTTCTTTTTGGTGCGATGAAACCAAAGAGGTGGATGGAGAAAAAAACATAAGTCTACCTTTTCTTTGTGAATCATCTAAGCCCCTCTCTCCCCCCCCCCCCCTCTCGACTCCTAGAAATACCTGGTGTCTTGAGTGCGTGTGGGATTATCGGGGAAGGGGGAGGGGGAGAGGGAAAGTCACGCTTTCACGAAAACAGGAAAACTCGCGGCTTGAGTAGCAATTTGGGGATCCGTGTATATTCTGAGGTGGATCATGCCTCTCTTTGATCATATTTCTCTGTCTATTCCCCTTTTCCGCACGCGCCCTCTCTCGGCCCCCCTCCTCCTCCTCCTCCTCCTCTCTTTGTATTGTGTTTTTCGAAGTCAAATGAAAAAATATGTGAGATGTGTGTACGTGCGTGACACAATACGCAGTGCACCCATTACTCACTCATCTGATGTATTTTTGTATCACTTCTCTCTGGCCGTACGTCCTATGCGTGTGTGTGTGTGTGTGTGTGTGTGTGAGCCTAAGTAGTACAAGGCGCAGCCTTCATGAGTTGCATTGATCTTGTCTCTCTTCTTTGCTTGTGTGCATAGGCACTCTGGAGAGGGGAGGGGGGGGTTCATCGAGTTCACCTGAAGTAATGGATTTCATCGCTCATGTGGAGGCGAGTAGCGAGCGTAGCTGCGCGTGTTCTATTGCGTATGCACCCCCCCCTTTTTTTATATTGTACTGTTGATCTCTACCTGGAGAATACCACAGTCGACTTGATGCGGCATCTATTCATCAACTTCTTCATGCACGCTACTTTCCTCTCTTTCTCTCCTCCCCTCTCCCTCTCCCTCTCCATTCTGCATTTCTTTTGGCACTTCGTGGCGCACGCAAATACAAACATACACATATATTGTTTTTTCCTCCACTTCCCCCGCCCCCCCTCTGCCCGAATGCCTCTCTGTACGCACGATGCCATCCACAGCTGTGTTCCCCCCCCCCCCTCCCCTCCCCTCCCCTCTCCTCCCCTTCCCTTCCCCACCACAAAAATCAAAGAATTTCCAAACATCTAGAGAGCACAAGAGGGCTCCTAACACCAGCCACGCACGAAGCTGCTTCCCTTTTTTTCTCGGGAGAGAGGGAGGGAGGGAAGAAGGCTTCGTGCGTCAACAAGGAGTAAAGCCCCGCATCAGTCTCATCAATTCACATTCTATCATCAGTCCACCAGCAAGAACATATAGTATTTATTTTTTTTTCAAGCAGGACAGATAGGATCAGTGACACCACCACCACCACCCCCCTTTTTTTTGAGTTTTGTCATTCAACGCGTGTGTCTGTGTGCGTGCGTGCGTGCGCTGAAGTTGGAGAGCGGGACGGTCCCCCGTGCGCCCTCGGCTCATCACCAATATTCTGTTTTATCTACACACCTGCACTTTGTGCTTGACTGTGTGTATGTTGGTTTGTATGTTTCGCATTATTCGTTGATGATAGCCCCCCTCCCCTCCCCTCCCCTCCTCCCTTTTTTTTGTGTGTGTGTGTGGTTTTCTGTTTTTTGTTGTTGATGAATTTTCCTGCTGTTCTGTGTGTGTTTGAGTAGCGCTCCAGCATTCCATAGATATCCTCGTGCCCTTCAGCGGGGCGCTAGCGAAGGTCCACACCGATCCTCACACACGCCCTCACCAAACCATCTCACCTCCCTTCCCCCATCTTTCCCTTCCCTCACCCCAAACACACACACGCTTTGTGAGTGTATTTGTGTGTGTGTGTGTGTGTGTAGCAGCTTGTTTTTTCTTCCTTTGCCCTCCCCCTCCTCCTCCCCTCCCCTCCTTCCCCTCCCCCTTTACCCAACCTCCGTGTTTTGTGTTTTCCCTCTCGGTCTGTTTCAGAACTGCTGTGGCCGTCGCGTGTCTTTTCAGAGGAGGAAGAGAAGGAGGAGGGAAAAACCCTTTCAACGACAGCCGGAGATTGAAACTAATATTATATATATTATATAATCTATATTTATATATATGTATGTATATGTATACTACCTTGTGTGTATATTTATATTTATATATATTTATATTTAAAAAGCAGCACGTGGACATCTATCATTTAGTACACTCCTCTGTGTGTGTGTGTGTGTGTGTGAAGAAGAGGGCGTTGTGATTCATTGAGTGTGTGGGGAGGGAGAGAAAGGAGAGGGGAGAGGAGGGGAGGGGGGAATAAACAGTAACGGCGGCGGTAACAAGGAAAGACGGGCGGACTACCTGAAAGGGGGGCCCCCCCCTCCCCTACACACACACACACACCCACACACCCTCTCCCCTCCTCCTCATCGGACACGAGGAAGCCTCCCAATCCAACTCGAACGATACACGCACTGACTGCCATCAAGGTGTATTGCCATAAACAATGACTCCAACATTTGGAGGTAATAGTGGTGTTCAGGGACGAGCCTTCGCCGCTCGATGGCAGCGAACTGGTCCGTGGCTGCCTCGTATCCTTGCGCTCACATGCTTTGCGCTGGCTGTAGTCGTGCCTGCGCTCGGAGCCATGACATTCCTCACACCCAGTGTGGAGAACCCGTCGATGTACCAAACAGTTCAGCTGTCTTTGGAGTCGAATCCGTTGGTGCAGGACCCGAAGATCACCACCGGCGATCTTATCTTCTTTGTGGCATCGGACAATACCGCATCATGTGTGTACAATAGCACTCCGACAGCGACCACCCCTGGCTACTACGCCGTCACGGCGATGGGCAGCGACGGCTACACGGGTCGGCTTATTCTCCCTATGGTATCAACGGTGTTCACTGCGGGAACGAAGTACTACCCGTGCTACCTTTCGAGCGCACAGAAATCCGCGACAATTGTGCGGCGCGGGTTTACGCAGCCTGGTTCGAGCGATGCGATGAGTGTTTGGCCCCCCATCTACACAAGCCTTGACCTGAACCCCACGAGTGTCAACGGCGGCGAAGGGCCTGTGACCCTAAGCATCGTCCAGGCCGATGAGCAAGGCCGCCCAACCAACGAGGGCCTGACAGGAAGATACACCATCTTGCTGGTGCCATGCGGGGACGTCTCCGTGGGGAAGGGCAACACCGTGCAGAGCGACTGTGCTGACCTAAACGCCCTGGTGACGACGTGCGACACGGTAGGCTCCGCCACCACGTCACCAGCCGGCGTCATCTCCCTCGTCAACCTGCAAGGTCAGTCTAGCAAAAATGTCAAAGGCAGCTTCACGGTACCCTACAGCCCAAACGCGGCCGGATACTACATCTGTGTGCCGTACTGCAGCTCAACCTCTGCCGGCTGCGGCAAGCCAACGACCGCCATGTCCTTCACGGTGTTGGCGTCGCTGTCAACATCCAGCACCAACTACACTCTCACCTTCAGCAATGCTGACCCGGGTGTATACACTCGCATGCCGGCCCATCCGCAGGCGCGCGAGCGCGGTGTGATGTCCTTCCGTGGCGCCAATCTGAGTGCCGCGGACACCGTCAAGGTGATTCGCAGCAGCGACGTGTGCACTTCCAGCACGGCGGCACTATTGTCCAACCTCGTACTCGGAACGCTGCAGCTTACAGGGGAAGGCGAAGAGGACTCGACGACAACGATGTCGTTTGTGGCTCCGGAGCTCGTAGAAGCGCAGATGGTCGGCCGGGTCTGCTACAAACGCACCGCCAGTGGTCTGTGGTCTGCTGTGTACCTCTCCGCTGAGCAGCAAACGGCAGATTTCACCATTGATATTCTGCAGCCGCACCGATTCGCCATCACGGCACCGGCCACGAACCCTGCCGTCGGCGAAACCTTGACCATCACCTTTGAGGGAACCGGCCTCGACGGGTCCAAGGACCAGGCCTACCTCTCCTCTAGCAGCAGCAGCAGCACCAACCCATGTGACCGAGACGGCACTGAACACTTGTTGACCACTGCCACCACCACCACCAGTAGCAGCAGTGATAGCAGGCCCACACGCGGTTTCAATAGAAACGCCTACTTCACGTGCCAGATGAGTGGAACCAGCGAGACTGCCACGACCTGTACTGTGATCGTCGACCCTGATAATACAAACTCGGGCATGACGTTGAGTGTATGCTATCTGAAGCGCAGAAACGGTCAGCAAACCAACTTTGCACAGATCAGCGGTGTCGTAACGCTCCAAGCACGAAACCCGACGTACTCCGTAACGCCGTACCCCCTCTTCGCTGGTCAGTCTGTGTCGGTGCAGTTCACAGGAATCGGTTTGACTTCGGACGACAACGTCAAGCTGATCGCGGAGGGTGGAACGTGCGGCGACGACACACCCGCCTTGACCACCGCCGCCATCATGTTCAGTAGAGAGATCAGCGAGGGTACGGTGTACGCTTACACTCTGGTCGGCGCAGCCGAGACATGCATCATGGTCTGTTACCGTCGGCTTGGGTCAGACATGTGGGTCATCGCGCGCGGCTCCGACGACATGACCTCAGTGTCGTCGAGCTGCGCGGCGTCCAATATTTACATCTCTGCCTTTCCGGTGCGATACGCCATTACAAACCTCGGCACGAGTGCCGGGACCACGGTCGGTGCACTCCTCAGCGTCGGCGAGACAGGGACACTGCGCCTCAGTACTTTGAACCGCGGGTCATTTTCCTCCTCCACTACACCGACAGCCATCAAACTGGTGCAGGCGTCAGACAACTGCGTGACAATACCGTGCGGCGAGACCCCCCGTGCCGCATGCGCTATCGCCCAAGCCTCCACTGATTACACTAGCGGCATATCCGTAAGTGGCAGCGCGGCCTTTAGCGCTTCTATCCAGGTAGGTACAGCAGCGGTACGCTATGTCGTGTGCATGGAAACCACTAGCAGCGGGGGCACCTACGTGCCGGTCTTGCCCTCCTCAGAGGTTTCGGCGACCAGCACCACGTACGGCTTTACCACGGCTTTGCAGAACCCGAAGCTCCTATCCCACACACCGGGTACATGGCGCGTGTCGATGAGCACGCTGACGACAACCTTCAGTGGGTCAAATCTAGACGCGAGCAAGAACACCGTGTATGCCGTTGCAGCGAGCGCGCTACTGGCTTCCTACACAACAAGCGACGGCACCCTGGTTGCGGTGTGCCCGCCAGTTACACAGACACCGGCAACAGTTCTGGTGTCCGCCATGGACACTAGCAGCAACGACAGCGCGACGGTGAGGTACACTCGTGCGGACCAGCTGTTCGACGGCATTACCGTCTACCTATGTTACTCATGGTCGGCTGGCAACGGGGACTCACACATCACGATGGCAGGCGCAGTGAACGTCTCCGCAGCGATTCCGTCCTCCTTCACGCTGGTAGAGCCAACGGTGGCGACCAGCTTGCGCGCTGGTGTGGAGACTCAGCTCAAGTTCACCAGCAATCTCACAAGTCTGTCGGCGGTGAACGACAGCGTCTTCTTCTACCGCTATAGGGCGGTATCGAACCCGAACCCAAACTGCTACTGTGACGCAACAGCGTGTGCGACGGGGAAGCGCATCACCTACGACACCTTCATCAACTTTACCGGTGCGACGACGACCATCAAAGATGATACAACCATCTACACCGCCTTCCTCGGCTTCAGCAACTACGACTTCCCTGCCATTTATGTCATTTGCTACACCGCCTCTGGGCAATCGGCCGACACATACATGGGCCGCCTCACGGTGGGCCAAGCAAACCCGGCGTACTACACCGTCTCCAGCGCAGCCGCACCTTTGAACCGTGTTGGGGCTCCCATCTCCATTACAGCCACTCGCCGCTGCTTGACGACGGCGTGTGCGCTGACTCTTGAGGATTCACTGCTGTTGGTGCCGAGCAGTCTGCGGTGCTCTCAGCTGCCGCTCGACAACCCCAATGGTACCGCAACACTGTTGAAGGAGTCATCTGTGCAGGTCATCGGCGGACCAGTTCTCGGCCTCGGCGCCCTCACCCTCACGCTTGGCTTCGTCGTCGACACCGAGGGCACGTACCACGTGTGCTACCGTCTCTTCAATGATCCCACGTACAGCGATCTCCCATTCTCCCTCAAATACAAGCGCTCGCTGCTGACAGTGAACGGGTCGAATCCGCAGAGCGCCACACCGGTGCCGAGCGCCCCCTCTGCTGGGCAGTTTGTCGTGATGAACCTCGAATGTGCGACAGATACGCTCTGCAACACGTGCAGAAAGCTGCGGCTTGTACCTGGTGTCCGTTCGAGCTGCTGGGCCAAAGTGCCGGGGACCTACAGCAGCGACTCGTGCTTGACGACGACCTCGATGCAGTACCCTGACCAGTATATTGCGAGTGGCGACTACACAGTATGCTATGGCGACAATTATATCACGTCACGTCGCATCCCGGGCACCTTCACGGTCACCCCAGGAAACCCGTTGAGCTACGCCCCGACAGCGTCCAGCGGCTACAGCGTGTACACCAATCAGGGCCCAGACTACATCCTGGAGATCAACGGCACGGGGCTTACCATCGACGATACCGCATTCCTGCTGCCAGACATGGGGTACAGTTGCCACGACCTCCGCACCAACGAGGTGCAGAGCGATGGACAGCTGGCAAAGTGGCTCGAGCCGAGTGTAAAACCGTATCCGCTGCAGCCGACCAAGACGGGTGTGTCGTGGACGGTGTCTAACCAGCAGAAGCGCTTCGGCGGCGGCTTGCTCGATAACACGCAGCTGTGCCCGGGGAACGGGGCGCCGTGTTTAATGAAACTGTGTTACATGCGCTCCGGCACCTCCTGGGCTCCTGTCACTCTTCTGGTGGAATCCACGTCGACGCCCGCGCCGCCTGGTATCCAGCTCGTCGCCTCGAACCCGTCCTCCATCGAGTTTGACTCCTACCCGCTGGTGATTGGCAAGTACGTGATGGCCACGATTCAAGGTGCAGGTCTCTTGAGCACAGACATGGTCTCCATTCATGGGGGAACCTGTAGCGATGCCTCCATTACAGTGTCTGTGGTGAGCGCCGTAGAGGTGAATGAAGCCGCGACGCAGTGGCGTGGTGTACTGCGTGTGACGAACGCTTCAAAACGTTATTCTGTGTGCTATTGGCGCTCCGGATCGTCAACCGAGGTGGCAACCATCACCTTCACTGGTCATCCGGAGGCTTCGGCGATACTGGTGCTCAGCACACCGCTGCATTACGTTCTGAGTCCGTTTAACTTCACATCAACGCTCTCACCGCTGACGCAGTACGAACAGCTCATCGTCGGCGCCAGTTTCAGCGACGCGGGCACCTTCGGGGTGGAGGTGAGTTATGCCCAACTTGTCGTGGCCGACACAAGTGTCGCCGAGTGCAACTACGCGCCCTTCCAGGCAGTGGCGAGCAACTTCACAGCGTTTCCAATCGTTTTGACGCTCTCGTTTGTGCCGGGCAGCGGCTCCTCGGACTCGCTGTGGCTGTACCAGGGCCGTCTTGATGTCCATCCAGGGCTGTACGCACTATGCATGAACACATCGAATGGATTGTTTCGCGTCGTCACCACTCCGCCCAAGGCTTCGACAACCGCGACGAGCAGCCCCGGAGTCGCGGTGTACGACCCCGTGCCCACGACGTATACAACCGCCCCTGCGCACGCGATGGTGGGGCAGCTGGTGACACTGACCTTCTCCAGGGATTCTGCAGGCAGCACCTCCGACGAAGATGAAGATGATTATGATGATGATGATGACGACCACACACCCCCTGCCTCGGCTAACCTGGCAGCCGGTGACGTGGTACAAATTATTGATGCTAGTTTGTTTGAGTGCGGCTTCAAGAACGCGACAATCTTGGTGGAGGGCGTCGTGTCACAGACTGAAGGCAGCCCGTCGACGACAATCTCTCTCCTCATCCCTGAGACCTACACCCAAGGGGGCGAGATCGTGTCTGCGGCAGAGAGAAGCTACACGGTGTGCTATGAAAGGCAAAGCGGCACCTTCGCGACGTCCCCACTCACAGGCGGCACTGTCGACCGAAACCTCTACGTCATGGGGCAGGTGCCGATCAAGTGGACATCGTCGCCTACGCAGGTCCAGGTCAACGCCCCAGTCAACATCATCTTCTACGGCGACGACCGAGTGGCGGACTACCTCACCGCAGACGACGTGGCGCTTCTCGTGTTGGTGCCCGATGGCGCAGTGCCAGGCCCCAGCATGTGCCCTCGGTCTGAAGACTGGAATAGAGATGATGTCATCAAAGCCAATTCCAATTACACCATCATCACCCAAGGCACTATGACGAAGCCAGGCCCTGTGAACACCCAGTGGGCAATTCCGGCGAACGTGCTCCTGCAGGGTGTCTATGTCGTCTGCTACAAAGCCAAGAATAGCGGGCAGCCCGTATACGTTAGCTCGCCAGCGACGCTTGTCGTGTACCAGACGCAGTCGCCGAGCGGTGCCTACCTCGCACGCAGTGCTGCGTCAATCGAAGAAAATCTCAATCTGCTCCAGGGCGAACGGGTGTTTCTACTATTCCACACCACTGTAGAGCTGGATGTGGTGCTGGACGGTGGCCAAGGCTCTTCCAAGGACAAGGACGTGGTTCGCATCACGACAGACAACGCATGCCAGAAACCGCTCGGTGCCGGCACGATCGACGAGATTCCTGCGGCTTTTGGTTACGCGCCCCTCGGCATTTTGAACGAAACTACAGACCTTCCGGTGCCATACGTGCACCTGCGCGCTCGCGCGACGCCGGGGAACTACTATATCTGTATGCGCCGTCGCAACCGTGAGAGTTGGCAGGCGTACTACGACTTTGAGGTGGTGGGCGGGTTGCACGTGAACCCAGCCGTGCTAAAAGTAGGGGGTGCCGCTGTCTCAGCGTTCACGACGAGCCCGACAACGCCGCGGGTGTGGGTGCCGCATGTAGTGGTGTCGGCGACCTACGGCCCCGGCGTTAGTATGAAGAACATGACACAATTCTTCTTTGTACCCTTCACGGGCACCGGCAGCGTGACCGAGATCGACGAGATCAACCACGATTCCTGCTACCGCCCTTCCTCCACCTTGGAGGCGTCATCGGCCTCCGTGACACTGGTGAACCGGACGCTGCAGGTGTACCTCGTGAACCCCATGTTCACGCAGCACAGCTTCGGCTTGGTGGGTACGTACCTACTGTGTTATCAGCAGAGCGGCCGCAACATTGCCTCTGTCTTTCCCACCGCCTTGCCAGTGGCCAACCCAAGCCCGACCACCTACGCGGTGCCGGAGATGATCCCCATTCAGAACGCGTTCACAATGAACTTTTCGGCGATCGACCCGATTTTTGCGGCTGGCAACAAAAACGTGGCGCAGATATACATCGTGGACGACGTGATGGCGACGCTAAACTGCTCAGGGGCGACGGCGCCGATCGGTGGCACGACGCACTTCACGAATTTCACTTCGACGCACACGACGCAGGCAAGCGTGACGCCAACGATCATGAAATCGGGATATTTTTTCGTGTGCTTCCTGGCGTACGACCAAAAGGAGTACTTCCCCGTCCCGAACGCTGCAGGCGACTTCATCTTCTCGGTTGGGTTGATGGGCGCGCAAGAGTATACAGTGACGCCGTCGCCGGCCTACCTCGGCCAACTCTTGGACGTTGCCATTGTGGGTTATCAGCTGAGCAATAGAGACCATGTGAAGATTGTGCGTATCTCGAGTGATGAGCTGAGCAGCGAAGACGACATGACTAGTGACGACAGGACTAGTGACGACATGACTAGTGACGACAGAAGCAGCATGACACAATGCACAGAGCATGCCGAAAACGCCGACGCCAGCGAGCCAGCCGGTGCAGCGGGCAGCGTTGTGCAGAGCACGAGCGGCACGTTGGCTCACTACCACCCCCGTGTGAACGAGACGGGCACGTTCATTTTGTGTTATCAGAGCGTCTTGTGGGAAAACGCGTGGATTTGGGTATCCAAAATCCCTCAGTTTACAGTTGGCGCGGCGCACCCTACGCACTACACCCTCTCGGTGGCCCCAGCGTACGAGACCGAGGTGCTCTCACTTCACATCCACGACAGTGGCAGCGGCGGCGGCACCGGCACCGAGGGACGACTGCGGCCGGAAGATAAAGTGAAGCTGATTGACCGTGGCACGGGAGATCGAGGCTTTGACTGCACAGCGAGCGCCACTACCAGCAGCTCTGTCGGCCTTCTCAGCTACGTGAGCGCGGAGAGCGATAGCCGTGTGAATGTGTACCGGATCTGCGGCTCCGCTGTGGCGAATCTAACGGTCTGCTACGCGCTTTCTGAGGGGCGGACAACGATGCTGAGCTGGGCTGAGGTGCCGCGGCAGTCGCCACCGCCGACGTATCTCTTCGCGGGGGTATTGATAGAAGGCGACCCCTTTGTCGGGCCAATGCGGGGCTCGAGCGGCGCCGACTGGGTGCCGCCGCGTCCGTACGAGCCCTTCACGTTCTTTTTTACTAGTGAGGTGGCCAAGCTGGAGGTGCAGCGCGTGGACTTCGCACGGGAACCGGTGTCAGTGTGCGCCGTGGACGTTGACTATGTGGCGCCCTTACTCTACCAGAAGGAGAAAGAGCCAGCGAGCACCTTTACGGTGTCGCTACCGCATGCGGGCAACTATGTAGTGTACATCAGCCGTGATGCCGCCGAAACAGCGCCCAAGATAATGCATCGCACGCAGCTCGTTGTAGGGAAGTGCGACCCCTGCTCCTTCACGCCGTCCTACGGACTGGCAGGGAAGGACGTACTGCTGTCGTTTCGAAGCAGTGTCGGCGGCTCCCTCAGCAACGCAGATGAAGTGCGGCTCTTCCCGGTGCCTCAGGGGCTGAAAGGGAGGCCGTGTGAGGAGATATCAGGCCCGTACGCCGGTGTCACGCTCAAGCCTATCGAGGGGCAGAGCACAAGCGATTTGACTGTCTTCAGCGTCACAACTGGCACGGAGGCGGAGGCAAGCAAATACCTTGGCGAGTACTACGTATGCTACCGCAAGATGGCTGCATCCTCCGGCAGCCTGACAGCCAACTTTGCAGTAGTGGCCGAGAACAACGGCGTCGCCTCCATCTTTTCGGTCTACCCTGCCGACTTCCTCACCGCTACGACGTGCCCTGCTTCGTCGATGAACGCGCTCCAGAGCGCTGTGTACAACGTGACTGCGCGCAACCCGGCGATGTACCCGAACGTGCCTTTCAGCGACTCGGATGTGCTGGTCGTAGTGCCGTCTGATGTGCTGGAGGGCATCGCTGGCGGCTGTGAAGGCGTCACAGACGTTAAGACTCTCATCACCGAATCCGGCGGCCGCGCGCAGCTGGCCACACTGGACGCGTATGGCAGGGGATATTCGAACTGGTACCTCACTTTCGCGAGCCAGACGGCGACGGTGTCCTACCGTTGGTGCTTCAAACTGGAGCACGATGCGCTCTTCCGAGACATATCGACGTCACCGCAAAACGTAGCCAGGGAGAACCCATATGAGGTCACCACCAACCCGCCAGTCATCCTGCCGCAATCGGCACCAGTTCGGATCCAAATCACAGGCACCGGGTTGGTATCAACGGACCGGGTATACATTGTCCCCGCTGAGGAATCGTGTCTGGAGACGTGCCACCGCCCTGCCGCGCCAACGGAGTGGCAAGACGTGCCGCACACCGTCCAGTACGTGAGCTCGACAAGTGTGTTGGTCACCTTTTCGAAGCCCATTGAAACCCTCGTCTCCCTCGGTGTGTGCTACCGCCGCACGAGTCAATATTTAACACGGCTGGCAACCATCGTCGTCAGGGAGCCGAATCCTGTCTCCTACACGACAAGCTTCGCCCCACGCGTCGGGACACGGCCGGGGTTGGTGTTTACTGGCAAAAGTTTGACCAAAGGGGATGCACTGATACTGGTCCAGCCCGGCACCCCTTGCCTTGTACGCGACGCCGTCGCCACCGGTACCTTTGTGTCGGTCAGCAGCGATGGCACAACGAGCCACTTCCTTCTTGCCCTGGTTGGTGATGGGATTCGGGCACAGGACTACACGGTATGCTACGAGATCTCCACCGTCGGTGCCTATGCAGAAGTGCAGCCGAAGCTGTCAGTGCTCGAGGGTGGCCCGTCAAGCGTCTTGTCCAGCAACACCCCGATGCGCGGTCGTGCGACTGTGCTGACGGTGGCGGATCCGCAGGCGGGAGATGAAATGTACGTGGCGTGTGTGGGGTGCAGCTGCTTCGACGAGCAAGAAGCCGTCGTGCCGTACGGTGATGTGCATGCAATCGCGCAAGTGACCGAGACCGCGTCCTCGAGCAGAAGCGTCACCATCACACTGCGTGTAGGCTTCAACGATACGAAGGGGTACCCAATTTGCTATCGCCGCAGTGACAGCGGGTACGCGCAGATCGGCGGCACCACCACCTTCGTGACCCCGGCAACCAACTCACCGAGCGGCGTAACGCAGCTACCCGCCTCAACACAGTATCAAGGTCAGCGGCTGGTGTACAATTTTGTGAATTACACCGCCGCCGTGCCTCTCGACGGCGCCGACCGCGTGATGCTGGTGCAGCAGAGTCGTTCCTGCTGGGATAACTTGGACATCAATAAAGACGGCGTAGTAGTGGACACAAGTGTGCTGACGGGCACCATCCCGGCCACTGGTGTCGGCGAGTGGAAAGCGCACATCCCCTCTTTGGGGCCCGGCGTTCCGCCAGCCACCCCCGCGCTGTTCCCGCTCTCCTACGTGGTGTGTTATCGTCAGGCCGGGCAACTGGAATATGTGGGAGTGCCGTATGCGGTGCAGACGACGCTGATGAAGGCGGCAGACCCGGCAATCTTCGAAACGGTGCCGGCTATCGTGGAGAAGGGCATGTTGGAGGTGAGCACGACGTTCAGCTACACCGACGCGGGGAATGACGGAGACGAGGCCTACGTGGTGCAGTTCGAAACCCTCACGAACACAGTGTGCGATGATGACAAGTCTGTTGTTGTCTCACCGCGCGGAGGTGCGTACCCGGTGTATAAACTGAGTATGTCGGGTAGCGCTGTTGTCGGCACCAACAGGACGGCTGTGTGCTACATCCGCGCCGGTGCAACGGTGGCCGAGGTACCACAACTTCTCACAGTGGTCGAGAGCAACCCAAGCGGCTACGTGACGAACGTGGCGGATACAGGGGTGGCGCGCGAGCGGCAGTACATTGAGTTCACCATCATGGGATCCGACCTGAGCACAGCAAATGACGCTGTCGTCTTCACAGATGTGCCGTGTGCGAAGGCGCCACGCCCATTCACTTCGAGCCCACATCTCGCGCGCCTCGGCGACGCCACCTCCGACGGTGCGACGTACAAAGTGGTCGCACAGTTTATTTCACTGGATGCCCCAGTCGATATTTACGTGTGTTACCAACACAACTCCGTGTGGCGCGAGGTCGGCGCGGCGCTAACGCTGAGTGTGCCGGTGCCGCTGAGCGTGACGGTGATTTCTTCATCCGAGACGAAGACGATGCCCCGCGCGGGTCAACACTTGAACCTGCAGCTGGTTGGTGGCACGACGACATCGGTGATCGACGCTGCGGTGTTGAGTGCGAGGACAGCATGGAAAGGAACATGGTGCCACAACTTCACGGAGGACGATGTACAGGAACCGGCGCTAGCTATATGGTCGGCTGCAATACTGGACGTGTCAGTGTGGCAGGTTCCTGGAGAAGCGCGACTGTGCATCCACAATGACGCCAACACACTGTGGGCCGACGCGGCCAGCACCGTCGATGCCCCCAGCATTTATATTAACCCACCGAACCCGTCCACCATGGATACCTTTCCGAACCCGCCGCGCGTCGGGCAGAGCGTCACGCTGACGTTTCACCTGCTGGTGTCGTCGAGCGTGGAGGATGTGGTGAGGGTCACAGCCCCATCCTACGAGGCATGCGAGGCGGCCAAGAGTGTTGAAGCCTTTCCCGACACAATGAGCGTCACCGTGGTGGATGAACACACGACGACGCTCACGCTGATCGACTCGACAGACCCGCTGCGATACCGCAGCTTCGAAACGGTTGGAGACTACCGCGTGTGCTACTACAGCGCGACCGAGCTGGCGTGGGGTGTCGTGGGTGGCACGCTCACCGCCGGCTCCGTCACAGTGAAGGAACGGGTGCCGGAGTCGTGGAGCATCGCCTCTGGCCACACCACCATTGGGCTGGAGTTCACGCTCGCCTTCACCGACAAGCTCGGCATTCTGCAGCCAAGCGTCAACAAGGATGTCGCGTGGGCAGCACCGTCCACTGTGAACTGTGGCCAAGACCCGCATACGTGCAGTGGATGCCTTCTCTTCGAGTGGGATACATCGAAGTCCAGCCCCAACAAAGCTGTGACACTCGCCAACGCCTCTGTGCGCGTCGACGAGATGAACCTGTGCTACCGCCTCTCCGGGGCTACTGCAGCCCTGGTGCCTGGCCCGCTGAACATCACGACTGGTCCCATACAATGCGTGGAGGAAGACTTCTTCATCTCGGGCCAACGGCAGCGGGTCACTTTCCGAATAGAAGACGGAACCGACGTCACGAAGGACAGCTGGCGCCTCTCCTTCTACGCGACCACCGCGCTGAACTGCGATGAGCGCTACATCGACAGCTTCCTCCCAGGCTCAGCGCGGCTGGAGTCCTCGACGAGCACATCCGCAACGTACTCGGTGCTGTGGCCTCCTGGGCTGGGAATTACTACAGACAGGTACACGATCTGTTACACGCATAAAAACCTGGTGGGCCCAGTGTGCACGTGTGGTCAAATCGACGCAAAGACGGGTGAGTGCTACATGACGGGCACACCGGGCTCACCGCAGAGCTTTACCCCCTCGCCACAGCCGACTTACGTCGGTCAGACCATCACGCTCAGCCTCGCGGTGAATGCGTCCATGACGGCCTACCCGCCTACCGCCATAAAGCTTGTCACGTACGTGGACGAGCTGACGGACTGCGACGGCGCGCCGGCTTTCACGCCGGCGGGGGCCACCCTCACTCGCGTCAGTGCAGTCCTGTACACGTATGTCTTCAAGCACGACTACACCCTCGGCTCTGCCACGCTGGTGGTATGCGCGCTTACGGACTTGTCGACCTCATACGTCCGCGTCGCCTCAACAGTCGTGCCATCGTCGCCAACGACGTCCAACACGCTTTGGATCCGGCCCTATCTCGTCCTCACCACGTTTCCGTCTACGGAGGACTACCTGCGCGCGATGCAGACCCTGAACCTGACCTTCACAATGGCGAGTCAGCAAAAGGATGACGTGGTGAGTCTGAAAGACCGCCTGACCGTCGTCAGCGATCCGCGCAACTGCGTCGAGTCTTACATCAACGAACAGGATCCGGCTACGCTAATGAAGATGTTCTACCTTTCCGACACCGCGTTCCTGACGCTACCGGCGACAGTGCTGAGCGCGAACACAGCGAAGTTCCACACAAAGTCCCTTGCAACCTTCTCTAATGACAAGGTCAGTCAAGGCACGCACTACTTCTGCTACCTCTTGCAGGCAGGCACGTGGGCCCCGGTGCTGCCGGGGTTGACGATTCGAGAGGGACTTATCAATAGTTGCTCCGTCACAGGCGCGCTGAGCCCCGCCAATGGCGACCACGAGGATCCGAGTCACCCCTCCACAAGCAACGGGGGTTCGCTGCGTGCCATGTACTACGCCCCCACTCAAATCTTGGGAACACCTCTGTTCGCGTCCTTGGTGTCGCCGTTGGTGGATGAGGTGCGGGTGGTGCCGCAAAATCAGTGGTGCACGAACGATGCAGCAGCGGTTTTCACCATTACAGTAGGAGAACTTTCTCCCTTGGATGAGAGCAGGGTCGACCCCACGGACAGCATTGCAGCGGTGTTCTTCGCGCCGCTCTCGGGTGCATACAAACTGTGCTACCGCTTCGGCACAAACTCGAACTGGAGTCCGGCATGCACCGATCTGCAGGTTACAACCTCCACCCCAACCGGGGCGACGGTGGGATGCTTGAATGTGGGGCAGACCGTGGCCGTCATGCTGACACAAGCGATCAGCGGCCAGGTCTTTACCAATGAGGATCGCCTACGGTTTGTGCAGGGCACCTTGCCGTGCTTGGTATCGGGCGGCGCGCTAACGGCATCTTCGGCGACGGTGACGGTTGGTGATGCACCTCAGCCGACCTACGGTGTTGTGCTCTCTGATGTGACGCCTGAGCAGACGTTCTACCCGATGGCGGCAGCTCTATTCCGTACCGGCACCAGCGCCGTGAGACTCTGCTACACAGACGCGGCAGGTAACCAGTTTGCAGTGCCCTTGAACTACGCCAGCGACCCGGGTAAGTCTTTCTTTGCCATTCAGCCGCGCCAGCCGAGTACCGTGGACTTCCCCCATGCGCGCGTTCAGGTGGGGCAGCGGCTGTTCATGAAGTTCAGCCCCGCCAGCGCCGAGGTGAGGCCTCTGCTAGTGCCGTACGCCCCGCTGCCGTCGCCCTACATGCCGGGCCCCGCCTTCAACGGCACCTTCGACGGTGCCACGCTTCTGGCAGTGTCAAGTGCTTCCGCCTACACCGACGGTCGATGCGCTGCCGCGCTCCGTGATGGCACCCTCGCAGCCACCTCTTTTCTAGGCGTCTACGGCCCACCAACGCGGGAGGGTGGTAACGGCCCCGCCCCATACACCGTTGGCAACTTCGATCCCACAGAGGCTCAGCTCTACATTGCGTGCTACCATCTCGCAAAGTGCAGCGCTGCCGATAGCGGCGACCCGTTCCGCGTGGACAACGCGAACCCGTCCAAAGTCCGCACAGATGTCGAACCGCCACGGCGGGGGCAGCTGATCAAAGTGCTCTTCGAGCGAGACACGTCGACACCGGGCGCGGCTGCGCTGACGCCGGGCAGTGATCTCGGTGCCAAAGAGGCAAATCTTGCCTCGTGCTGGACCCTCTCGGACACCGCTGGAGAGGTGGTGCAAGGCACGCCAGATCTCACGTACATCACGACCATCTTCCCGGCACAGGCACCGGCGCAAGCCTCGCCGACGCAAACGCGTAGCTGCTATAAAATGAGCGACAGCAGCTGGTCAGAAGTCCCGGGGGGTGTTGCCGATGTCCTTCCGGCCAACCCGGCAAGCTTTGACACAGTGCCCGCCTCTGCGCGGGTGAGTGGGATGAACTACATCAACTTCTACGGCTCCGGCTTCAGTGGTCAAGACAGGGTGAAGCTCATCGAGCACTCGGCCAACTGCAGCGAGGACTCGGTGCCGCCGCCGTCGTTCGCGGCATACAGTGTAAGTGAGCCCACCGAGGCCATCCCCGGCACGGCGCAGGGGTGGACGGTCACAGGGGTGAACAAAGATGGGTCAACGGCGACGCTGAACTTCGTGACCACTGTGACTGGCACGTACAGCGTGTGCTACCGACTGGCAGCGGACACGGTATGGACGCTCGTATACGCGGACCTCGTCATCTACGAGCGCAACCCGTCCGAGGTCACGCGCACGCCAGTCACCACCCTCGAAGGTGAGCTCTTCACACTCACCTTCACGGCGTCTACCCAGGGCACGTCTGGCCTTTCCGCTGAGGATCGCGTGGTGCTGTATTACGGCTCAAGCGTCAACTGCATTGCCCCTACAGAGGCTGAGACCGCGCCGTCGGTCACAGCCGCCCCGTCGCTCACCGAAACGCTGCCGCAGTCGATCTCTTTCCAAATGGACGTCGGCACACGTGGCAGCTACACTCTCTGCTACAAGATGGCCCTCCCAGGGGTGCCAGGTGGATATATTGTGGTTTGGGACTACGACACCGTGGTGGTGGAGTCGAATCCGCAGGAGATGATGCTGTACCCGGTGCGTGAGCCAAGCGTGCACCGGCCAAACGAGCTGCTGACGTCCCTATTTATTGGGTGGGGGCTCGTGTCAACGACAGAAGCACCAGACTCAATGAAGCTGATCCAGGCGAGTGCGGAAGGCAGTACCACCGACGCCATGTGCCAGAAAAACCCGTCGGCAGCGACGATCACGTACTACCCCCTCTATGCAAATGGCACACACGCAGAACAAGTGTGGCGGGTGTCGTCTGACGGTGTGAACGTCCCGTACTCAGTGTGCTACAAGCTGAGTGGTGGGCAGTATCACGTCATTGGCAACCCGCTGTCTATTACTGGGACAGCCAGTCCGAGCGGGGCCACGTCGGAGAAGCTCACCGGTCCCACCACAACGCTCCTCTCTGGTGAGTCCATATCGTGGACGCTGGTCAACACAAACGCCGAGTCCTGCGCTGACGGTGCAGCTATTCTCTTCTTCAGCGACAGCAACTGCTACGACGTGCACTACTACACGGATGTGTCCGCACTCATCCCATCTAGCACGCTGATGGAGATGGCCTTCCCCGCCGGGGCGGTGGTCGTGTCAAAATGCAGTGATGCAACGCGACTACGCGCGTCATGGACGTATGCATTCGCTGGCAGCAGTTCGGAAAGCCCCGAGACCGCACCGTCTACAGCGCTCCTGTCCCTGTGTTATTGGAGTGCTGGCAACAACGCCGTGTCTGTGCTGGCGAGCGACGCCATTACCCTTAGCCAAGGCGTGCCCCCGCCGCTCAACGTCTCGCTCCTCGTTACGGCGGAGGAGGTGTTCAGCTTTGATCTCTCCGTGTCGCCAACGATAACGGACTGGATCGTGCTGGTGAAGGACCCGACAGACTGCGTCGGCGTCAGCAGCCCGGCCAACGACGCGTATTTCACAGACGTGGAATTCAGCGCCACTACGGGCGTGCTCACTGTCACCGCCGCCGTTCCCGCAGCAGGGATGTACTACGTGTGTTACTCACACCAGGTGGGCATATGTGCCGCAGCAACGGGGCGTGAGTGTGCGCGTGTGGTGGCAGCGGTGGAAGCCACAGCCTCCAGCCCGCAAGGCTGGAGCGGCACACCGACACCGGTGTACGTGTCGGGCCACCTGGCCGTCTCTCTCACCTTTGCTAGTCACAGCGAGTCGTCGGCGCGAGAGACGACAGCGTCGGCGTGGCTGGCAGCCATGAAGGATAGTGAGTCGTCGCTCACCATGAAGGACGTGTGGATGGCGTGCGCGCAATCGCAGACGACGCCGTCGCTGAGGCATGTCTTGACGTACACCCCTGCGACTGGCAAGTGGGATACTGGTGAAATCTTTACTCGATCTGGCCCCTACGCACTGTGCTACACTGCAGAGAGCGTCGAAACAGCAGCCTTGCATCTGTTTGGTCCCGTCACGAACGCCGGCCCCGTTGTGCTGCCGAGCACTGTCACCGATGTCAGCCTACCGCCCCTGATGACAATAAAAAATACAAACACGGTCGTCCTCCGGGGCGGCGGCTTGTCAACAACAGATGTGGTGGTGGCCGTGGCACTTGACACCTCGACCTCCTCAACGTTGAACACAGCCGCGAGGGCAATTCCAAGCGACATCTGCACGAACGAAGACTACGTGCCGCGTGTGATTTCCACGAACCCGGACTCTACAACAAGCACAGGCATGTCGTCAATGCTGCGAAACCTAGTCTTCACGGAGACGGGTGACTACGTGCTGTGCTACACCGCGACGTACAGCCTGACGACCGGCGACGGGGCGTCCGAGAGGGGAAGCCCCGTTCTCATCACCCCTACCCCCTTCACAGTATCACCAAGCGTCGTCAGCATGACGGTCACGAGCTTAGTGCTTGAGGTGGGTGTCGAACTGGACATCCTCTTCGCTGGCAACGGACTGACTGCATCCAACACAGCTGCCCTGGTGTTCGTGGGAAACACGACGGAGTCGCCGACGGTGGAGAGTGTGTGCCTCGACAGCAATGCCAACTACGAAGCCATGAAGTCTGCCAGCGAAGACGGGACCACCGCCGTGTACAGCACAACGCCGACCCAGCAGGGCATCCACATGGTATGCTTTCGGCAGTCCTCATCGAGCACCCCCATCCTCATGCCGACTCGACTAGACATTGGAGTGCGGAGCGCTATAGAAGCGGTCTTCACCGTCCAGCCAGATGGATGTGCGGCCCTGCTAACGTGCATGGTTCAACCCACAATCACGCTGCTTGACACGTCGGCCTTGCCCACGTCGGCGCCGTATAGCACGGTGAAGATGGTGCTGTACCTCAGCGACGGCACGACTGAAGCGCCACCTGGCTACCTGTCCGGGGACACGGCCCACTCGCAGGTAAATTACACCACCTTCACGTTCTTGGCGTTGCGAGTGTCGACCTCGGGACAGTACATCATGAAAGCGATAGTCGAACTACCGGGCGGTGACACGCTGGTAGCGACATCGGACGTGGTCAACGTGACCACGAGTGGCGAGTCCGTTGTGAACGTGGCGTCGGTGTCATGCCTTCCAGAGGGTATCCTCGACCGCACGAGCGGGTCCACGACAGACACGATCGACTGCACTATCGAAGTGTTGATCAGCGATGCACCAAACATGTTTACAGTGGATGTGAATGCCGGCACCGTCAGCCCCGTGACACAGAGCGGCACCACGAGCAGCGGGCTCCCAATGTATAAGTTTACAGTGACTGCACCAGAAATGACACCGTCTTTAATTGGACTCGTGAACTACATTGTGATGCTGGTGAAACCCATAACGCCATTCGAGGGTTGGCCGGTGCAGAACTCTCCCGTGACAGTGCGGCTAGCAACGTCGCCATCTGCACAGACGACCATTGGCTGCAGCGCCGATGCAACGGAGCTCCCGCAGTCGAACATGGTGCGTGTTGGTGGGATACTGAACTGCAGAGTGCAAGGCATCGCAATGATTGGGGGCCAACCACGCAACATTGTGGCTCGGCCGCAGGATCTGAGAGTGACAAGCTATTACAACGGTCAAGAAAGCACGAGTACGCCGGTGGATCTGGGCGCCTACCCGGTGGACATCAACGGTCTGTACAACTTCACCGTAACCCCCAGCACTGGCCTGAGCATCTTTGTCGCTGGCTCTGTCTTCGCCAGCGAATACGTGAGCACATCGACGAGCACCACCACGCCAGCCTGGACAGTGATGACGAATAGCCCGCAGATGTTCATATTGATTGGAGTGCCGGCAGACGCGGCATCAAAAATGACGTGTGTGTCAAAGCGGACGGGGTCGAAGCTGTGGTACAAGCCCACAGAGTTGTTGGAGTGCACGGTTGCCCTAGCGAATGCGAAAGGGCCAGTGAACGGCGTGCAAAGCGACTACAGTGTGCAGTTACCGAATGGAGGCAGCGTATCGGAGGTTGAAGAAACGTTCTGGGGCTCGAGTCTGACTTGGCAAATAAGTGCGCCGCCACAGCCGTCGTTGTCTTCCCTAAGCTCGACGAAGTCGCAGCAGCACGCGGAGCCGGTGGATGCGGAGGGAGGTACCTTCGATAATGGAGCTCCATGGAACTTTCATGTGCGCGTCCTCTACACGCCATCCAACACCATCATCTCGACCTACGAGGGCACCTTGGTGAGTGTGATGAAGGTCGTGGGAACGGTGCCGACACTGAAGCCAGGGAAAACGGTGAGTTTGACGCTCGCGGGGTTTGGACTAGCGACAACACATCTCTACACGCTCAGCGCCCCCTCCAACTGCTCGAGTGTGCTGGCTCAAGCAACGCCACGCGAGGGCAGGGAGACGGATCAGCTGATTCTCAACTTTCGGGTTCCGAGCTCGACCTTCATCATCTGCTTCGCCCCTGAAGACGCGCGCACAGCGTTTCAACCGTTGCTACCTACGCAGTGGACGCCGGCGTCGGAAAATCCATGGACAACCGATGATTTGGTGCTGCTCATTGTCGGGGTCATCTTCTTGTTCATTCTTCTGGTGCTGCTTGTGATACTGCTGTGGTGCATTTTTTATGGCCGCAGGGGAGATGAGGAGGAGGAGGAGGAAAACAAGGCGACAGAGGAGCACCGAATCATGCACTTCAAGCCTATCAAAGCGAACCGCTCAAGATTTACAACCCGTCCTGGCGGGAAGCATGTGTACATGCCACCGCGTGCGAACGACCGGTATGTGCTCCGCACTGCCGATAAACCGCGGCCGATAAAACCACAGTCGCCAGCGCCGCTGCCCATGGAGGCCACCCCAACACCACCGTCACAAGAGGCGCAGCAGCAGCAGCAGCAACAACAGCCGAGCAGCAACAACACGCACATTCGAATCAACATTCGTGACAATAGCGAGTCAGACCATGCCACACCACATCCACAAAGCACCCCAGGGGCGGCGATGTCGTTGATGCACCCCGGCGGCGGCAACAGCAACAACAACAGCGGTGACGCTAGGCCCCCTTTGCCGAAAAGGCGACGGCGCCACCACAGCCATCGCACCACCACCACCACCAGCAGCAACGACAGTCTGGTGAGCGACCACCCAGTGCACCCGCTGCGGCATCAATCCAAATCCAAGTACGCGAACCTCGACCCTTCCATACCCCCACTGCCCCCGATGCCGTCGGCCACGCCGTCCCCCATTCCGGGATTAGTGGAGAGTCCTCGGAAGGGAGACGAAACACCTGCCACACACGCCGTGGAGAACCTGCCGCGGCTCCCGCCGCCACCGGCGTCTCCATCGGGTCCGTATCAGCATCTGCATCACAGGGCACCAGAGCCAACCGTTCCCGGCCGTGTAGATGCACCAGGAGCAGGTCAGAGTAACCTTCACCGTGGGCGCAGAGATGATGATGACGATGATGATGATGGTGCCACCAAGGAATTCGTGGGGCCTTTTACAGTGGTGGGGCACACATCGAAGCCAATGGTGCGCTCTTCGTCGTGTTCAGGGAAGCCTCAGACAAAACCAGCGTGATTCGGCAGAGTCATAATGTTTGCACCGGTGCGCTTTTTGTTGGTTTGTTTGTTTGTTTGTTTTTTTTCGTGGGCTTCCGCGCCCCCCCCCCTTCTCACTCCCTCCCTCCCTCCCTCCCTCCCTCCTCACATTACACACACACACACACATGAATGCACCCTGCAAAGTCTGCACAAGTGTGTGCGTGTGTGTGTGTGTGTTGGAAATTGGCTAATTTAAGTGTTGTTTTTTTCTGTGTCCACTCGTGTCGTCGTAAAACACGTTTCTTTTTTTTTTGGAGGGGGGAAGAGGAGAAGGAGGAGGAGGTAATGAATCGTTGTTGTTTTTTTTTTTGGAGAGCGTCTCCCCTCCCCTCCCCTCCCTTTTCCCTCTCGCTCACGCCACCGCCAACACCAACCCCCATAGACGAAATTCTCCTGCGGTGTTTCTTCGGATGCCGCAGCAGTGGTGATTGTGGTGGCGATGCTCCCACCCCCTCCCTCCCTCCCTCCTTCTTGGCTTGTTTTAGTTCATGCAACCCTGTCTTTGAACTCTGTTCCTCTTCTTCTCTGTATATATGTATATACATGTCTGCGTGTGTGCGTGTGCGTGTGTGTGTGTCTGCCATGAGATGGCGAGACGCGTGAATTCCTCAAACAACAAAAAACAACGCAAAAAAAAAAGAAATGTTCCGTTTTTCTGATGGGAAAGGGGTGAACTTGTTTTCCGCTTCTGCGTCACCTGGCGTGCGGCTAGCTCGACCAATGAACTCCTTGCACTGGCATCGCCGCACACCCACTCCCAACATCCCCTCGCATCGTCGCCCTAGCTTGTATAGGGCTTGCTCCATCTACGTCTCATCTATTGTCCACCTTCCTCACACCCCCCCCTCTCTCTCTGTTTCTCGTTCCTCTGGCTTCATCCTTCCCCTACTACGGGCAACACACACACACACACACAGATTCTCTCTCCTCTCCACGTATTACGGACTCCTCACCCCGCCCCCTCACTTTTACGACGCCGGGCCCGACGCGCATTTGCAAGCCCTGTATCTTACTAACGCTGGTGAAGCAGTACACACACACACACACACACACGAACAGTCATAGCCACTCTATACCACGACGAACCCCCCCCACCCACCCAAAAAAACAACAACAACAACCCGTTAACTAACTCGGAAAAGAAGAAAATGCTCTCCACCAACGCACAAATTAACACCAATGAGCTCTTGTACTTGAACAAGGCCGTTGTCTTCGGCTCCGGCGCCTTCGGCACGGCGCTGGCGATGGTGCTCTCAAAGAAGTGCCGCGAGGTGTGCGTGTGGCACATGAATGAGAAGGAGTCGCAGCTCGTGAATGAGAAACGTGAGAACGTGCTGTTCCTCAAGGGGGTGAAGCTGGCGTCGAACATCACCTTTACGTCGAATGTGGAAGAGGCGTACCAAGGCGCCGAGATCATTCTCTTTGTCATCCCAACCCAGTTCCTGCGTGGCTTCTTCAAGAAAAGCGGCAGTAACCTAATCGCCTACGCGAAGGAAAAGCGGGTGCCAGTGCTGGTGTGCACGAAGGGCATTGAGCGCTCGACGTTGAAGTTCCCGGCGCAGATTGTTGGCGAGTTCTTTCAGGACTACCCGCTCTCGGTGCTTGCGGGACCCAGCTTCGCCATCGAGGTGGCCACTGGCGTCTTAACATGCGTCAGTGTCGCCTCTGTCGACATCAATGAAGCTCGCCGCCTGCAGCGCATCATGACAACAGGCGATCGCTCTTTCATCTGCTGGGCCACGACCGACACCATTGGTTGCGAGGTGGCCAGCGCCATGAAAAACGTTCTGGCCATCGGATCCGGTGTGGCGAATGGCCTAGGCATGGGTCTGAACGCGCGTGCCGCCCTCATCACGCGCGGTCTGCTCGAGATTCGTGATCTGACGGCTGCGCTGGCAGGCAATGGCAGCGCCGTCTTCGGTCTCGCCGGCCTCGGCGACCTCCTCCTGACATGCTCGTCGGAGCTATCCCGTAACTTCACCGTGGGGAAGAAGCTCGGCAAGGGTATATCGATCGAGGAAATCCAACGCACAAGCAAGGCCGTCGCTGAAGGTGTGGCCACGGCGGAGCCGCTGATGCGCCTGGCGCAGCAGCTGAAGGTGTCGATGCCGCTGTGCAAGCAGATCTACAAGATCGTGTACGAAAAGAAAAACCCACGCGACGCCATCCTCGACCTCTTGTCGTACGGCCTACAGGACGAGGGCTTGCCGTCGCTCTTCCAAAAGTCCGCCGCGACCCCCTCCAAACTGTGAGATGAGAGTAGTGCGCACACACACACACACACACACACACACAGCCCTCTGCAGCACACTGGAAACGATCCGTGTCGATTTCTCATTTGTTTGCTCCGGTGCATTCCTTCACGTCTTCGTCGTCGACTTTTTCTCCCCGAGGAAAAGTAGAAGCGTGTCGCGAGGGAGGGCAACAGGCAACAGATGGCGGGGGAAGGGGAGTGGATACCTGGGGTGTGGCGCACGTTGTGTGTCAAGGTTGAGAGCGGACACTTTCACACACACACACACACACGAAAGCTGTGTTTTTGCACGAATTGATGGGGAAGACGTTGTCATCGGTGAAGATACACATGGTGTCATTTGTGCAACAACAGCGCAGGAGCTCTCCTTTGCACTCGCCTCCCTCCTCCCTCCCCACCACCACCACCACCACCAAGCCCATTTTTTTTTCGTCTGGATGGGATCCTAAGGGGCACAACGGCAGGATACTACCGCAACATCCAGCACATCTTTCCCCAGTTATCCCTCTCTCCCTCCCTCCCCCCCCCCCCAAATACACACAATTTATATATATATATACCGTCGCCATCAAATCTCACGCCGTGTACGCTGTGTGGCACGCAGGACGCCGACACTATTCGCTTCCACTCTCGTCACACAACAACGCACGCACAATGCACTGAAAAAAAACACAGAGAATGAGGCGTGTGCGTGCGTGTCTTTTACTTGTGTTTGCTTCCCCACATTCCACTCACCCATCCACCCAACCCCTTTTTTCCGCCAAATTCACAAAAACAAGTTCCGCCTTTGTTCTTTTTTTTTTGTGTGTGTATTTGTGGGTGGGGGGAGAGGGAATGAGGCATTTGATTTTTTGTTTGTTCACTTAATTTCCCCACACACACCCCCCTCCCGTTCTGATCCCCTAATCCTCTGTGTGTGTTTTTTTTTTTGCTTCTCCGTTGGCTCGTGTTTATGTATACCCATACCACTACACCCCCTCTGCCCATCTTTGTACGTACACACACACACATATACACACAATCGTAGACAGGCAAAAAAAAAAAAATGTCAGTGAACAACGGGGAAGGGGGGGGGTCAAGGTCAAGGTCAAGGCGCGTACACATGTGCAGTTGTTTCTCATATTGGTATCCTTGTTTTCGTATGCACACACCAACACACACCCTCCTTTCCGCCTTACTCACCTGCCGGCGTGCCTATCCTCTCCGCCTCTTACGCGCGCGCGCGTGTGTGTGTGTGTGTATATATCGCATATGTGATGGTGCGTGTCTGCCCCCCCCCCTCCGCCTCTTCGACGCGTGTTGCCAGGGTGGCTGTTCTTCCCTCAGCGCCTAGTGGAACTTGCCATACCCGGGGGGGGGGCTGCTTTACTGTCTAGTTGACGTTCCGAGATGCCGCAAGTGCTTCACCCCTGCACTTTTGCGTCTGCATAAATGTGTACCCTACCCTCGTGTCCCCTGCGTGGGGGTGTCTCGCATTCTCCTCCCTCGCCCTCATCCTCCCCTGCAATCCCCCCCCCCCCGCCCCCAGCTTCTCTGATTGTCTTGGCGTCCAAAGAAACCTCCAACCGCCTTTACACCACCACCCTCTTTTCTCTCTCCTCCCCCCCCCCCTCCCCATACTCCACGCTAGGAAAAAAAAACACCACCATGCTTCCCCCTCTGCCTGTCTGTGTGAAGCCTACCCACCCAATCACCCACCCCTCATGACAGACTCGGACCTGCGTCTTCGCGGTTGTCCTTCCCGTCGGACTACATCGCGCAGAAGAGCCGCCAGGAAACGAGAGCGGCGGGGAGCAAAATAAGAAGAGGGGGAACGCGGAGTTGACCCAAACGCGACCCTGTCTGGATTAATGCATCGATGAGGTGGGGGGGGGGGGGCCCGCGTCTCTGCTGGGCGCCGCCCAGGCCCCCCCCCCCCCCGCGGCGGCGGGCCGCCTCCCCGGCGGTGCTCGCTTGGGGCGGGGGGGCGAACGGGGAGAGGCCCCTCGCAGGAGCAGCAGGCCGCCCCACAAGCGGCGAGCGACACCAGTGGGCGCGCGCCTACGAATGGGCCGAAGAGCAAGGGGAAAAAAGGTGAGCAGGTTTAGTGTTCCAGTGGTGGCGAAAAGCGCGCGGAGGGTTGGTTGGAAATTTGCTCAGCAAAGGAGGATGGCGCGCTAGTGACCAGGTCGTGCGCGTATGTGTGTGGAGAACAGACCCCACGCCGAGTGGTCCAAACGCACAGGAAAGATGCACCGTGCCGACGCACGAAGAGGTGAGTGCCCCCCCCCACACACACACACTCACTCACTCAGAGTGTATGAATTAGGTACGAGAGCAACACACACCATCCGGTGAGAGACGTGCCTCCAAGGGAAACTACGTCACAGGACCACAAGGAATGAAGCCTGTTAGCAGGGGGCCCCCCCGCACACGCGCCCAGCAGGGCAGCATGACTGTCCGCGACAGGGTGTGTGGGTACGTTTTAGGATTGTAGACTCCAGCCAGTGCGTTGCGCCTTACCGCTCCAACTGACAGCTGACGCGGTGAGTGACAAGAAAGGGGGAGGGGAAAGTAGACAAAAAAAGCGGCAAGTACCACGGATGTAAGCACAAAATACACACACACACACCAAGAGTGACTTGCCACACGCTGCGTAGACCCCAAGGGAGTGGGAACTCAGCGAAGGGGGCCCCCCCCACTTCGCGTGAGCAATGAAAATGAGGACATTATAGATCACATATATATATATATAAACATATACATAAAAGCTTGAATAAATTCATCGCCGCTCAACAGCACCTCAGAAAGACAGTTGGCACGCGAAAATGAACACTTTAGCTCACCCGAGAGAGCGACGCTGTCCGAGAGAACGGGTCAGTGTATCAATCTCTGATTGAAGGAGCAAGTGCTCCTCAGAGACCCGCATGCGCTGTTGAGGGATTCGCCCGTGGGACCGCCGACATCGCTGACTCGCACCGCTGTTCGCATCCATCGGGCCTGCTTCTCGATCAAAAGGCGGCGCCGAGGCACCCGCGGAGCCTACCACGCCAACCTGGGGAGTCGTCACTGATAATGACAACGGCGCCTGCACGGGTGCTGTACGCGTCGCTTGGCGTTGGTCGACTTGACTGCTGTTGGGGGCCAGCACGGGTTCCCACAGCGGTCCTTCCCCACGTCCGCACTGCGTCCGCAATCGCACCTCTTGCAAGGCTGAGCGTAGTAGCTGTCGCTCGGCTGAGGTCAGCTGCTGCAAAGGTTGCAGCTTACCCCTGTCATCCTCAACCGAAGCGGTCGCGCCATCGTCCGACGTAGCAGCAGACGAGGAGAGGAGCCGTGACAGCTCATTCAAAAGGTACGGGACAACGGAGTCATACAGCAGTCCATCCTGGGGGGTGGATGCAGGGGCAGAAAGGGTGAGTGTCGGTCGGGTGAAAACGAACATGGCGCGCGCCACCGCAGCTAGCCCCCCGTGATCGGCGTTGTCACGGCGAAACGGCGCAGCGAGGACGAGCTGGAGAATGACCCGCGCCGTTGCCGGAGTTATGGTGTTGCCTGGTGACTGGAGCTGCAGGCATGCAAGCTCCAAGAGGCCGTATCGCTGATGTCGACGTGCCAGCTCGCTGACTGACTCTCCCGTAGATGTGAAAGAAGACGCAGTCTGGCTTGCTGTGTACATCAGCGCTTGCAGCGTGCGTTGGGCCTCTGCACGAACGGTTGAGAGTGGAAGTGCATCGCTGACGACCTGGCACGCGCGTGGCCACAGCAAGCCAGGCGAGCCGAACCCGCTCGTCACCTCCGAGTCACCAGTGCACCACAACATGGGGGCACAGAGTTCAAGGCACTTGAGTGCCTCCGCCAGCACTGTCTGAGTCCCATCTGGGTACACGACGCAGACCTCTGCGATCCCGATGAGTCCAGCCAGTTCCCACACGCTGTCCAGGCCACGCTGCCTGTGGTGCTGGAGAACAAAATCGCGCATCCACCACGAGAAGTCCCTCGCCGTCTCCGTGGAGGCCAGGAGGGATGCGGTGATGCACACCGTGGCAAAAACATCTTCGATGTCAAGGAGGGAAATGGACAAGAGCGTAGCCGATATCGCGTACGAGGGCAACGACGGCGGTAGTGCTGACCGGCGGGACTTCGCTTTAGGTATGTGCTGCATTGCGTAGCGCGTCACATAGGCGCCGAGTCGCGGCCCTGCCTGGAGAGCCGCCTCTGCCTTTCGGTGTCCCGCAGAAGCCCCGTGAGCGGACGTGGAGGAACCAGACCACCACGCGGTGGGCACGCGACGTGACCAGCGTGCCGCGGAAGACGCAGTATGTGGACGGCGCGGCGACGTACTTCGCGCCGCGCTTGAGAAACTCAGCCCCGCCTTGCCAGCGTCTTTTCTCGTATCGCGTCCCAAGCTGCTTTCTGGCCTGCGTGGCCCGCCACCTTTGCCGTGGCGAGAGTGCCCAACCGGCAGCCTAGTGCCACTGCTAGACATGCTGCCTTGTCGCCGCTCCGTTTCGTAGGCTTCAACCAGCCGCATCGCCCACGACAGACGCACCAACTCCTGCGGTTGATACCACCACGGACGCTCTCGAGAAGGTGATGCACCGCCGTCGCCTGCGGCCGCGAACTCCACTTCTTGAGAGCACAAAGAGGCAATGGCTCGCTCACAGAGGGCGTGGATGCGTTGTTGCAACAACGCACGATCCGTCTGTAGACGGCTCAGTCGGCGCAGGCTAGTCAAGAAGGTGCTCCCAGCGTCTGCCTCGGCCGCCACCGACGACGCACACCCTGTGAGCGTCAGAGCCAGTGCAGTGAATTGGACGAGCAATCCTGTCGTGGAGGTGCCATGGTCGATGAAGAGCGACCAGCGCTGCTCCACAAAGTCCACCAACGCCGCCAAGTCGTCGAGAGTGAGGGGGATTGAACTACTCGTTTGTATCCTCCGCAGACACGGTGCTGCCAGAGAGGTTTCCTTCACGGATAGACTGAAGTCTCGCCTCTGCCCATCATGGGCATCCAGGCACGCCTCCATCACACGAACCAAAGACTGAAACTGCGTCAACTCGCTCACACCCGCAGCGCTCCCACTGGGGCGCGCGAGGGCGGAGCTGCTCTTGCCCCTGCCAAGCATCGCGATGGATGTGCGGGACAGCGCAGCGTAACACGCACCCGTCGCGGCGTGGTCCATACACCGTTGCCAGAGGGCGAAGATCTGTTGCGTGGCGAGAGGAGAAAGTCCATGGCGTACGCAGTTGGCCAACATCAAGCTGCCATCGTCAAGGGTGATGATCGGCGAGTCGAGATCTCGGCGCACCTCGGCCAGAAGTCGTTCGCTCAGCGCGTTGCGCAGCAGATCGCCGGGGGTCTCCTTTAGCTGCTCTGCACTTGGTGCAGCAGCAGCTGCCCGCATCGTGGACCCATGGTCACACCGTTCCGTCGAGAGCACAAAATGAGCCTCGAGGGAGCGTGCTGGATTTGTCAGTGAGCTCGACTGCATGCGACGCAGCACCTCGTCGAGCGACACCGCCTCCAGCTGTTCGGCAATGCGGCGCTGAGCCGCTGAGCGTTGAAGTACAATACGAAACATATCTTCATGACGCAAAGGTTTGTATTAAAGACAGGTATATACACCAACAACAACAACAAAAACGAAAAGATCAGAGAAACATGTTCATCGGACAGATGGCGATGTGGTCTCTCGAGACGTCAACCACCCCAATGCCCCTTTAATCGTTAGCAGAGCGCAAGAGGAAAGACAAAACGCAATGAGAGAGGGAGAGGGAGGGGGAGGGGGAGGAGGAGAGGAAGGAAGAAAAACGTACACCCCTACACTCCCTTTGATGCAGCAGCAGTAAAGCAAACAAAAAGCGTTGTGAGAAGAGGAAATATTTTTCTGGGACACACACACACACAGAGAAACGAGTAAGGGAGGGATAAATCGAAAGCAGTCGAAGCACGTGAGGCTGTCAATTAAAAGTAGTGCATAGAAAAATGGAAATGAGATCCACAGAGAGAGAGAAGGGGGGGGGCGGGGGGAGAGAAAAAAAAATAGGGCAGAAGAACGATGAGTAATGTATCAGTAGGGGAGAGGGGGGGGGGAGGGGCTTGGGAAAACAACGAGGCATCCCAATAGCCGTCAATCTGCAGAGCAAAGAGGGAGGAGGAGGAGCTCTCCACTGAAGAGCCTCAGTGAATGTGTCTTCCCCACCTGCCCTATCCTTCCAGAGGGGACAAGGGAACCGCGCAAGTGGGAGTGGCACACGTGTGCACACACAAAAGATGTCGCGATGCGCCTTTTAATACATATGGTTGTTGTTGTTTGGCTCGCTTTTGAGTTTGCTTAACATTCATCATGGTTGCAGCGCACACGCGCACACGCGCAGTGCAACAGGCACAACGCCCTCCACCACCTCAAGAAATGAGCCCTTACACGTGCCAGGCATTCTCTACCTACTCATCTTCCCCCTCTTGGAGCGAGAAGGGTGAGCTGGGCAGCGCCTCTTCGTCCTCTGCCCCAGCGGGCGGCTGTGAGGCCTCTGCAGTCGCATCCACCACCGACTCTTGCGGCCCGGCCTGTACCCCCGCCTCACCAAGCTGAGCATCGAGAGAAGCAGGATGCAAAGGTGCAGGCTCTTCCTCTGGTAACGCAGAGGAGCCATAGTCGCCGGAATCATCCGCCTCTTGAGTAAATGTCTCCGCCTCCTCGTTCTCTGTTGACACCTCTCGAGTATCAGGCTCGGCGCCGAGGACACTCGAGTCTGTCGCTGGCGCTGAAGCTGTGGGGGCGGTGTCCAGTTGAGGAGACGAGGTGGTTGTCTCAGCTCCTTCGTTCTCCTCCACAACAGACGAAAAAACAACGACGGGTTCTGGAGCTGCGTTGGGTGACTCAGTGGTCGCGGCGATCGTCGGCGGAGTAACCGAGGAGCGTGGCGGCTGAGCGCCGGAGGCAAGCAAGGTAGCCGCTGAAGCGGGTGTTGCCGGGGCAGCGGACGTAGCTGCTGTCACCGCCGGCACGGCCAAAAGAGAGCTGGGTGCCGAGGCCGTCTGCTGCTGCTGCTGCTGTTGCTGTTGCTGTAGTTGCTGCTGAAGAAGCTGCAGTTGCTGAAGCTTCTGCAGCTGCTCTTGCTGTTCTTGCTGCTGCGCTTGCCGCTGGCGAGCCTGCGCCAAAAAACTTCGAATTACCTGCAGCGTGTCAGCCATGTGTTGTGTCGACTCCTCCGCCTGGGCGGAGGCCGCACCCGTGCTGTCCGACGACGCAGCAGAAGATGCTACTGTTGGCGCTGTCACAGCCTGCTCTAGTGCGCGTTGCACGACGAGGCTTGCGTGCTGGTGCATGACGCTCTGCGTCCGTTCGGCCTCGATGGCTTGGTACTTGGCCTTCCACGTCGTCTCCCATTGCTGCTGCGCGGCGGTGATACGTTCAGCCAGGCTGGTTGCCTGCGCCTGCGCTGAGGCCTCGAAGGCGGCCTTGGCCGCCCGCACCCGCTCCTCCTGCTGCTGAATAACCTTGACGAGCCCTCCAATGTAAGTGGTCTGATCCCGAGTTGCTTGCCGGGTGGTTTCGGCAATGGCCTCCGCGATGTACGCCTCCATGTCCCGAAGCGCCGCCGTGATTCTCTCGGCCGCAGCATTCCGCTGCGCCTCTTGTGCATTCGCGTGGCCCTCAGTCCCCGCAGCGGCGCCCCACGATGCCGCCTCGCGCTGCAGCATGTCGCTCATGTCCTGCCGCTCCTCCTCCACCATCTGGCGCAGCTTCTCCGCGTGCTGCTCCGACTGGTGGTAGAGCTGCAGCGCGCCGGACACACCCTCCAGCGTCGTGCGCACCATGGTCACCGCCGAGGCGTAGTAGCGCTGCAGCTCCTGCAGCTCATTTGTGAGGCTTGTCGTGCGGTTCGTTAGCGCTGCGTTGGCCGCCTCCAAGGAGCTTCGCACCTTTTCCCCCGTCGCCACAAGGGCCGCACTCTCACTGCGTGTGCTGTCCAGCTCCGCCTGCAAACGTCGGTTCTCACTGCGCGCCTCGAGCAGGTCGCGATGGGAAGCAAGCAGCCTCTCTTGACTCTGGAGAAACCTTTGTTGGAGGGACAAGAAGGAGTTGCGGTGCGGTGTCACAGTGCTGTCAGAGCTGCCGTCGCCGGTGGCATTGGGGTGTTTGTTGGGCCCCCGCTTTACACCGAGCTTAGCGGCACGGGCTGCCGCATCTTCATTCTGGAGAAAGACATCGTTGGCGCTTTGCCGGATGTACTCAAGGAACTGCGGCAGCGAGCAGGCAGTCACACTCGCCTCCCCTGGTGCGCCACTCCGAGCTGTGCTGCTGTGAATGTGAGGAGGATTGGCCGTAGGAGATGTGCCCTTCGAGTCCCGCACCAGCAGGAGCGCCTCCTGCTCCAGCAGCGCCCGCACACGATCCTCATGCAGCTCGAGGAAACGCTGAAGCTGATCCTTCTGCCGCTGGAGCAGTGCCACCTCACTCTTCAGCTTCTGTGCACGGCGCAGCGCCTCCTCGATCGCCTGTGGATCTGCCACAACGGTGGCGCTCGCAGCTGCCACACGGGTGGCAGCCTCTCGGATAGCTCTGCAGCAGTCCCTCAGCTCCACCTCCGAAAGATGTGAGCCGGTAGTCTTCGCGACGCTCATCAGCAGCCGATCCCGCTCCGCCTCGACGCCGGCGCACTGCGCACGCAGCTTCTTCTCCTCCTCACGCCGGCGATCGACCTCTGCGGCAACAGTGGCCAGGTGGCTCAGAAGCGTTGCCTTGCGCTGCTCCAGCTGAGCGACACGCCCCTGCGAAACGCGCAGGTTGGCCTCTACCGTGTGCATCGATTGCACTTGCCGCTCCAGCTCGCGAATGCGGTCACGGCCCTCGTACCAGAACTTTGTCAGCTCGCCACGGATCGACGACGGGTTGCTGCTCGCGTCTTGCTCGGCACGCTGGCGCTTGTGAGCCAAGGCCACCTGCCCCTCGCTGTGCTGCTGCGTCAGCTGTCGAATCGCATCCTGCGCGGTAGCCAGCTGTGCCTCCATGTCCACCCGCTCCGATGCAAAGAGTGCCTCACGTGCCGCTGCCGCGCTCGCCTCACCTTCGAGATGTGCGATTCGCTCTCTCAGCATTTTTGTCTCCTCCTGCCGGTACATCGCCTCAATTTCACGCTCGACGGCGTGTCGGCGCTCCATCTCCTCGAGAAGCACACGCTGGGCTGCCTGCATTGTGCGGCTCGAGCGGACATCCTCCTTGAGGGCTTCCATTTCGTGGATCAGCTCCGGCACCTGCCGGGCAGCGAGGAGGCCGTCCTCCACAGAGGATCGAAAGGTGCCGACGATGGCGTCGGTGGACTCTTGGCTCTCTCGCAACTGCTGCCGGAGGAGTGCCTCGGTTTCCCTCAGCTGCTTGAGCTCCGCCACAAGCGGCGGGGCAAGCGTGTTCGACATGGACATCTCCAGCTCCGCTACCCGAGCCACAAGTTGCCTTCGCTCGCTCTCCATGGCCTCCACCTGCGCATGCAAGGGAGCCACTGTGTTGCTCTGCAGCTGGGCGAGAGCCACCTCGGCCTGCTGCTTCTCCTCCTGCATACGGCGCAGGACTTCCGACACAGCAGTGTTCATTGAGGATACCCGGGCACCCCGGCCACCGTCGCCGTGTACATCACCCTCCCCCTCTTCTTCATTCTTCTCCTGCTGGTCTGTCAGCACCCTCTGACTCGCCAGCTCGTGAGCCGCGACGCAATCGAAGAAGCGGTGGAGCTGCTCTCGCAGGACTTCTTGCGTTACGCGCTGTTCGTCCGAGAGCTGGAGACGCGCCTTCAGTGCTGCGTTCTCCCGCAGCAGCTCCTCCATCGCAGCGGAGGGGGGTGCAGGAGCCGACGACGCTTGTGGGGCAGTCCCGGGGCTTGCCGACCCCTCGTGGAGAGAAGAGAATGCGTGTGGCGGGTACGGAGAGGCGGACGCTGGACCGGAGCTCGCCAGTGTCGCTGGCTCATCGGGTGCGTGAGCTGCTCGGTAAGACATGGTGGACTGCTCGCGTTCCTCCAAGTCTCTGAGAAAAGGCAAGGGTACCCCGGGGGAGGTGAGATGACGCGGAGTGCAGAGATTACGCTGTTCAAGAAAGGGGCGCGACAGCAATCCCTGGTGAGGCCCCAGCCCTGAGACTCTCTGCCTGACCTCCAGAAAAGGGGGGAGGGAGGGGATGTGTGTTTGATTGGCAGGAAGCAGTGCGCGCAGAGCCTTCGGATGAGGAGAGTGTTGCTTCCAAGCTCACGTGATGCCGCCGTGAGTAGAAAAAATGCACATTCATGAGAATTGAGGAGGGAGAGGATGTCAGCGGGGTTGGGGTTGGGGGGAGAGGGAGGGGGGGAGGGAGGGAGGGAGGAAGGAGGAGGGAGGGGGAGGGAACAAAGTGGAGTTCAGAAGAGGGCAGTTGAGCATCACAGATGTAGAGAGAGAAGCAAAAAAAAAGAAAGGAGGAACGCCACCTCACGGCAACGTACGCATAAAACAATACAGAAGTGACGTACTTGTGATACCTTGGAGCTGTCTCCACGTCACAGCAGCACATATTGGCTGTGTCGCACACCGTCTGAAGATCGTGCACATGACCGAGTATGTGAAATACAAGCGTCGTTGCACGACTTTATGCGTGTTCATCTTTGTGGAGATTCTGTGATTTTCTCTGGAGCTTTTAAGCGTCATTCAGCACCGCGCACGCGCTTCACCTCAACTCGGTCCTCCACCGCCTGGCTGCTTTGCTGAGCCCTCCTCCCCCCCCCCCCCGCCCCGGATTTTTTTCACGATACAACAACAGAAAACCGGAGAAGAAAAAACAAAAAGTACTCACAATAGCCCCCAACGTCCTCAAGGCAAATTGGGCCCCAAGGCGTACGTCTTGATCGCGGGACCAGCAGAGCGGTGAGGTGCGGGGGAAGGGAAGGGGTGAGTGGGGGTGAGTGGGGGATGAGGGGGTGAGGGGTTGAGTGGGGTGAAACGGGCAATGAGGAAGCGCATCAAAGCCAATCATGGATACAAAAAGGGAATAAAAAGACACAGAGGAAAAGAGGGCCAGGCGGGGGGGGGAAGGGTACAAGAAGAGAGGAGAGAAGAGGGAGAGGGAGAGGGAGAGGGAGAGGGGGAGGGGTGGGGCATATATGTATATATGCCGTGCGCGCCTAAAGGCGCTGGATAAAACGTTTGACAAGTGAATACGTGCAAAATCAATACAAAAATGAAGAAAAAAAAGGAAAAATACACACGGACAGACATACACACGGAGAGACATACACATATACAGAAAGAAATGCATTTTGGGGGAGAGAGGGAGGGGATAAAAAGAAGGTAACGAGATGGACAACCACATCAAGACAAGAGAAGAGCCGCAGCGCTCCCAAAGGTTGGTGACTGGTATCACGAGGATTGTGAAGAGATAAGGTGCAGCCGGGAAGGAGATCACACGTTGCACCCACTCCTTTCATTTGCCCTTGTCCATTACCTCCCCTCCCTCACCCCCCCCCCCATTTGCAGAGTGTTAATCCAGGCTGCTCAGACGGCGTCCGCGGCCTGCATGGGGCGGTGCGCTTGCCGCTCCCGCGTTGCCGTGTAGCTCATCCGTGTCTGAGATCACCTCCACGCGGGAAGACTGCCGCACAGGAAAGGCGGGAGGAAACGAGTCGCACCCACCAAACGTTGCCGACGGCGCCTTCCGGGAATAGCGTGGGGAAGGGGGACGAGTATCTGCGAAGGAGGGCCGCTCCGGGGGCTCGGGGTGAGGGGGTGGACAGGGCGAAGCCGGGAAGTTGTACCAACACTGCTGCGGCGATGCAGAATATGACGGGGGATGGGCGGCTGGAGCAGGGCCAAGGCCCCCTTCCGTATCAGCAAAGCACGCATACGGATTCCTGTAGTTGCCGCCCAAGAATGGCATGGCACCCGTGAAGGCGAACCTTGCCTCCCTGCCAAACGGCGCGTGTGGCGCTTCGGTGAAGCCAGAGGCGTGGTAGGTCGGCAAGGGTGCTGCGGAGGCGTTGGGGTACGCGTTGCCCCATGGAGAAGCCGTTTGCGTTGGGCCTGTCGGTGAGTTTTGTTGATATTTTTGGCGGGCGTAACAACTGTCGTGTGTTCTCGGGGGACACGTCCTCCCCCCCTCTCCACCATGCGACCTTTCGTGTTGGGGTGTTTTTATTGGTTCTCTCGCCCTCCTTGAAGCTGCGGCGGTGGTTTGGCGAGGTGCGGCGGGGGAACGCGGCCCCGCTGTACGCTGCTGGAGCGGGTCTGTCGCAAATGTAGCGCCTCTCCCTTTCCCCCTGTTGAACGCCGAATCGACGCGTCCATCCACCCTCCCGCTCGACGTCGTGTTTCCAGAAGAGGGGAGCTGGCCGGCCGTCGACGTGCCCTGCGGCTGTGGTCGTTCACCCGCCTGGCTGTTTTCCCGTGCCTCGCTGAGCGAACCCAAGCAGCGCCTCAGAGCCGCCGCAAACGCACACGGGGGCTCCGATCGCCACGGGCCTACTCCTAAAAGCTTGGAAAGGACGTCTCGAAGCAGCGCCACCGTCCACAGGGCACATGTCGCCGAGATGAAGAAAATGGTCGCGCCGCGCACCCCAGGCAAGTCGGGCTCGATGTTGCCCTCTACATCGGACTCGTCGTCGGCGGCAACGGCAACCACCCCAGTGCCCCCCCTGTTGGGCGCGGCTCCTCCAGGCGGTAATCCCGTCAGTCGGCCCCCCTCCCCCTGGGCCATCTGCCGCTCGTACTCCTGATACGACTTCTCCATGGTGCGGAGAAACTGCGGCAGCTTCACCTCCTTGAGGATGGCACGCAGTTCTTCGGGACTGTACATGCGCGGCGGCTTCGGGTCGGCTAACGGCTTGAACACGAGGGGTCCATTCAGCGGTGGGACGGGGTATGCGCAGGCCCGGGTGGCCAGGTCGAACTTCGAGCGACGGCCGCGATACTTGATGGCGCAGTCCTTGTCAGTCAGCGGCTCGCAGTCGTTCGTCACGGTGGAGAAGCGGTAGTCTCCCTCGCAGAGCACTCGACTAGTCGTCTTCCCCGATGTGGAGGCGGCGTACGGGGAGGGAACACGCTCGGGTGGATCCCGTGCGAGGGTCATATTTACTGTATCCTGTGACGACGGCGTGAGCGCCTTCTCCACATACACGACCGATGGCGCGAGAAGGGATCGGAACGGACTCGTGATCGGTGTGGTGGCCGAGTACACCTCAACGCTCACGGGAGTTTCCTGGGGCGAAGCGGTGAGGCCTAGCGCGGAGGCGGAGACGTTGACGCGCATTACACTGGGGTGATGACCCGTGTCGCCTGCCGCCGGAACGGTAGACGTGACGCACTGCCCCGCTGCGCAGAACTTCAACGTCCACCTGGCCCCCTTGAAGCTGGAGAAAGAGACGTACTCCAACTCGAAGAGGATCGTGTCCTTGTCTGCCGAGCTGACGTACTGCCCTGAGACCCGCGTTGGTCGGCCAATCGGAAAGAGCGGGGCGATGGTGTCTGTGAGGTGAGCGCTGAACCTCTCGTAGGAAAGCGACCATCCCGTCGACTGCGGCACGTCGCACTGAATGCTCATGTCCGCAATCTCGGTGGGGGAGGACATCGTGACATCGTCGATCCACCTGCAGCCGTCGAAATAGTAGGGCCACAACCCGGCAGCCTTCTTCTCAAAGGAGCTGAACTGGTTTGTGTTGTTTCCATCTGCAGACGTGTAGAAGCCGAGCGGGTAGGTCTTGCAGGTGCTCCTGTCACTGCGGTGGTTGGCTGTGGTGTACCCAATGCACTGACTTCCTGTGCAGAATGATAAGCCCACCACAGGGATGGGAGGAGACTCGGACGCTGAGTTCGTCAGGTTGCCTCCTCGGCGGCACAGTGAGTAGCCACGCGATGGCGAGTTGTACGGAGGGTTTGCAGCAACACCCTGCATAGCAACAGTTGAGTTCCCGGTGCACGCCACCAAGTCCTCACCGAGTTGGTTCATCTTGAGCTCACATGAGGCGACCTCCGGAGTCTCCCTGAACCTGAACGCACTGTCAACCTTGAAAGTGAAGTGCTTCAGCAAGTAGGGAATCGGTGAGCCGGTGCACGCGTAGGGGGGCACAGGACTGTCCACCAGGCCGTACTTGCGGTAGTGGCTCGAGTTCACGGCACAGCACCCCTTCGATGTGTAACAATCCGCATCGCCCTTCGGTACACCAGCCACCACCTCCACCGACTCGGACTTGGACTGGTAGCTCTTCAGGCTGAGGTTCCCCACATCGTAGGTGTACTTGGAGTTCTGCTTCACCACCTCAATCCTCGACGGCAGCACAGACCGCCATAGCGTCATGTTTGGGTCCTGGATGAGTGGGTACCTGGCAGAAGTGAGATTCATCACAAAGTCAAGCCCGGGATTCGGCACGTCAAAAACGAGGCGCAGCGTGGCATTCGTGAAGAGGTGTTCTGGACCGATGGCTTTGCCGGTGCTTTGCGTCCCATTCAAGAGTGCGGCAGGCTTCAGGAACGGCTCCGCCGCTGTCACGTTGAAGCTCACAGGCAGCACCGATACACGCGCACCGCTTTCGGGGTCGACGGCAGTGCCGTGAGATGTTTGGATGACGGGCTCCGTGTACGGGGGGCGAACTTTTCCCTCGGCCGCGATACACACCCAACTTCCGAGAGCCAAGAGCACCCACACCCCCGCCACCACCGGACAGAGACGAGGGAGAGGGGCCATAACCGCCCCTCACACGAGAAGAGTCAAGAAAAAAAAAAGAAGGCGGTCAGGGTAAAAGAGACCCTTGAGAGCAGCAGCACCACCACCACCACCACTTCCACCACACCCGCAGCCCTAAAAGACGCGACGACAAAACGACACCGTGTATATCTACAGGAAGAAAGATGCAATCGACTTTGAAGAGGAACGAGTCTGGGGAGCGGGGATTTAAAAAAAAAAAGTGAGAGGGGAAAGACAGAACAAAAAGAAAATAGCGGGTGTCAGCGGAAACATAAAATGGGATCTGAGTGGGAGAGGGGGGGAGGGGGGGGGGGGGCGAACGCAACAAGAACAGGAGGAGGGAACAGAAAAAAAAATTAAAGAAAGAGAAAGAAAAAAAAAGTTTTTAAAACGCGTGCAGATATATAATAATAGCACGTGTCTAGGGAACAGTAGTTGAGCATGGAGAGTGCGAACCAAGACGACGGGAAGGTGAGGGTAGTGAAATAAAGAAAGAGGCAAGGAAAGGAAAGATTGCAAAGTGTGTGTGTGTATGTGTGAGAGAATAGAGTAGAGCGGTGGCAGGGGGAGGAGTGGAGAGTACAGTAGACGGCGGTCAGTGGAGACGCATTTCTGTAAAAAAAAAAGCTGAAAAGAAGATCGACAAACACTTCGGTGTTGCCGTGGCGTAGTGCCGCATCCTCACCTGCATCGCAATGCAAATGAAGGTGTGAACGCACCCCCTGTGCACAGCATGTCTATCCATGCTAACAGCCACCCCAGCCACCCCCCGACCCCGACCCCGGCGTCTGGGCTTCCAATCGCAGGAAATCATGTCCTGATTTTCTTTTACCCTCGAGTAGCGACGAGACCACACACACACACACACAATCGTGGTGAGGCGACGTTGAGAGCACACCATCCAACACGCACACGCCCAAAAAAACCGAACCGGCCACAGCACCCAAGCAAGCGGTCGCTACTGCATCACGGTTCCGTGCCGCCTACGACGGCGGATCGGTGGGTACTACCCCCCCTCGCCGGTGCATGGGTGACGCGTACCGCGGAACGGGCTGATACACCGGCTTCTGGATCTCATCTGCCTCCAGCTGCGCCGCCAGGGGCGCCATCTGATCACCGTGTTTGCGGTTTCCGCCGACAAACAGGCGCGAGTTCTTGGAGAGGTCACGGCTGTTGTAATTGAAACTGGACGCCGCGTGGCCTCGACTGTTCGCATAGCCACCAGCGTTCATCGTGCCCCGTGTGAAGCGCGCCGTCATGCAAATGCTGCGCATCGTAATACCGAGTTTGCGAGGCTCCGACCACTCCACAGGGAACGGGTTCATGCCCGATTCGCCCAGCCGCTCCATCGAGAGGGGGAAGTCCTGGTCACACAGCACGTCGTACACGTAGTTCACACCGGCCATGTGTGAAAAAAAACTGCATTCCGGCTCCAGCCTAATGATCTGCCACGGCACTTTTGGAATCCGCTTCGCCGCCTGCTGCGCCGCGTTGTGTCCGTGCTCCGTGTCGCTGATGATGAGCGTGCGCTGCCCCGCAAAGGCAATCACATCACTTAAAGGGGGGCTCTCTGGCAGCATCTCAACCGGCTCCACACACAAGGCCCGCGCCTGCTCGGCTGCCGCCTCCGATGGTGCGCTGGCACCGGTCAATGCCATCATGGAGAGCTTGTTGGTACGCGATGTGCCGTAGCCCATCAGTATGCCGTGAGTGGTGGAAATAAAGTCGCCGCCGCTCGCCCGACCGCCCTTCACGTCCTGCAAGACGTGATTCACGTCACCCGTCGCACCCCACCCGCGCATGTACCGGATGGTTTCGCTTACCTCCGCTGACCGGTGCTCGCGCCCGTGCTTCGGCATCGGGATGATCAGATCGTGGTGCTGAAAAAAGAGGTCGTTGGTGAAGAGGCACTCATAGTAGGGGCAGCTCTTCATCTCATAGAACCGCTCAATCAGCTGCGATTGCCGCAGCACCTCGAAAAAGCTCTTGACCTGGCGAACAAAGAGTTCCGTGTCCACCTCCTCACCAGATGAGGAGTGCGTAGGGATCGTCTGCGTCGGCGGCAGCCTGTATAACACATTTGTGTAGCGCCGCGTCGCAGTCTGCAAGGGGGAGTAGTGACCCCCTGGGGTAGTGGGAAAGCCAACCAGCGACCTAGCGAGTGCCGACGCAGCGGACGGTCGAAAAGTGGTGGATAGCGACACACGCAAGAGACAAGACTGCCCAATACCCCTGCCAGTCGCTACACTACAAGCGACGCCAAGGCGGCTGCGAAACATTCTAGGGGATGAGAGTCCAACAACGCAAAAATCAACGCAGTGCGTCCAGCCCAAGCCCTCCCTGGTTCCCTGTAGTCCACCCGTGGATAGAAACAAACACGAGTACAAATCGAGAGTGGAGCAGTAGTCGTTGAGGGAGAGGATGGGGGGGGGGGGGAGGGGGGAGGGGGAAATGGAATACAATAAAAATAAAAATAAACGCTCGGGTGCCTCGAAAATCGCTTGACGACAGGGAAACCATAGGAGAGAGAGGTACAGTAGCGGGCCACATCTGCATCCGTCAATGGCAGGACCCATTGCCCTGTTACACCCAGATTCCTGACAAAACAGGTGGGGGGTGCCTGTGCGCGCGCTACGTGATCCCTACCGCGATTTCATGGGGCGGCGCTGGATGCAGTGCTGTCTTTTCTGTGGGTTTGAGTTGGTGTGTGGGGGCGCTGCAACCCCGGCAGCACAGCCCCGAGCAAACGCAACAAGTAAAACCAGCGCAACTAACATGTATGACAGAGCCCACAAAACACATTTGTTGCAGCGCGCTTGTGCCCAGGCCCCGGGACAGGGACGCTGTGTGGCAAAGTGACGCACATCGTCTACATGGTGAGAGGAGCCCACCGAAGCCGCCCTTCACTGTGAGGGTGACGTCACCTGCACAATGAGCTTCTTGTGACCCCCCTTTCCAGTCGCTAAGCGGTCAAGCGCCTTGGTGGCGTCGGCAAACGGCAGGATCTCTAAGTCCAAACGAAAAATACCGTCCTGGTAGAGCTTCAGCACCTGGTCACCAATGTAACGCAGCTGCGGCCGTGTCAGCGGATGATCATGGAGACCGTTCAGAAAGACGTAATGCACCGACAGCTGACGACAAAATAGCATATCACTCTTGGGAACCAGGACGCCAGATAAAAGGCACACGGCACCGCCAAACCGAAGAACGTCCGTGAAATCCTCCGCATCCTGCGTGTTAGTCACAGCAAGGTAATAATCTACTCCATACCCCCCCGTCGCGCCCAGGATCTTATCGATCATCTCGGGCCCGTCATGGTAGTTCAACACCTCATCCGCACCGAGGCTGCGCACGTAGTCTGCGTTGTGCGGAGAGCACGATGCAAAGATGTAGAGCCCCATGTAGTGTGCCAACTGCACAGCAAAGCTGCCCACCGCTCCAGACGCGCCGTCGATGAAGATGCTGCGGCCCTGCTCAATGCGCAGCTTGTCAAAGAGAGCAATGTACGCCGCCCACGTAGCGCACGGGATGGCTGCAGCCTCCTCGTAGGAAAGGGACTTCGCCCCACTAGCCGGGATAGGCACCGCTACGGATTCCTCCATCACGGCGTACTCGCACAGGGAACCGCCGTACGCGTTCGTCAGGCTCGAGTGGAACATGACCCGATCGCCTACCTTGAACTCTGTCACCCTCTGGCCGACACTCTCCACTTCGCCGGCACCGTCGACGCCGACCACATAGGGGTATGGGTAGCTCGGCGGCTTGTGGTGCATCCCTTTAAACCCCGTGAATCCCTTGCCCGCAACACCAGGCCCACCACTACCGGAGGCGGGGAACGTCACCCGCTTGCAGTCAATCGGGTTGATGCTGGCGGCGTGCACCTTCACACGAATCCCTGTAGGACTTGGGGCTGGAACCGTCACATCCGAGAGCTTCACTACATCTGTCGACCACTGCAAGGCTGGCTTCGCAACAGACCACCCCTTGCACCTCACCGGTGCCACTTGTTTGCCCACCTGCCCACTCATCCGATGGCAGCGCCTTCTGCCTCTTTTTTTTGGTTTCTTTGTTCGTAGTCGCTCCCCCCCCCCTCCCTCAGTGACAATTTTTCGTGTTCGTGTGCGCGTGCGTATAAATATATATATTTGTGTGGTGTGTGTGTGTCTGTGCACCTGCGTGTGTTTTGTCTTGATTTCTTTTTTTACGGGGGAGGGGTTAATGCTTCCTCCTCCTCCTCCCCTCCAATCCCACTTACCAGACACGGCAAAACCACTCGTGTGCTACGGTGAAACCGTGCGGGGTGCGGGGTGGGGAGGGAGGGGGGAAATCGAGCCCTAAATAATAATAATAAAGCGCGGCAAGCAAACGATTACACCTACACGGGCTGCAGACACGCAATCCACCTCTCCTTCAGCCACCTCACGTCCGATTAAGTGTGGCATGCGCACAAAAAAAAAGGTCAAGAAGAGAGAATGAGGGAACGAGAGAACGAGAGAAAGGGGGGGAAGTAGACTCGTGCGTCATTTTTTGAGTATGGTGGGGCAGCGAAGAGCAGGACGGGTGGCATAGGAGCTCTTCCATAAAAGGAACATCCTTTCCTCACCTTTTAAAAAAAAAAATGGTTCAGCCGAGTCCGTTCCCTTGACAAGGAAAAACTCATCCCCCCCCCCATCACATGCACACACACATCGATATATATATATATATGTACACTGCTAGCCACCCATCCAGAGGATGGCCGGACCTTTGTCTTGGGACAGAAAAGAGACCACGTTAGAAGAACGCCAACTCGCTGGTGCCCCTTGACGACTGGTGTGCTTGGTGGTGAAACTGTAGCGAGGAAAAAAAAAAGAGGGCTCAAAAGACGAAGGGCTGCAGAGACACGTGGCGGGGAGGGGAAGTGTTCGTGTACTGTCCTCTCGTGCCTTTGTAGAGGGCCAGAAAGACGCAAGGCTACAAAAGAAAGAGAGGTGGGAGGGGGAGGGGGCGGGGTTACCCGCACGCGTGCGGACTCACAGAAGTGTGCTGTCCGACTTCTCCACTCCACGCTGTGCCCTTCGCATGGCCGCTAAGAAATGAAATGAGATGCAGTCACCACCTCTACTCTGCTGGGTTCAAGACTACCGCAGGGGTTGGGGGGTGTCCTGCAGCCGCTGGTGCACCCGGGGGGGGCGGGGGGCCTTTTGCATCCTTTCTTGCTGATACACCCGCTGAGCTTTTTCGTAGAGGCGCGTACGTCGGCGGCGCTGACGCTCCTCCAGATCCTCGTTCGGGTGGAAGTTCATGAGCACAATCTTCCCTCGCGCATGACCGGATGCCACCACATCCAGTGCATCTATCGCTTGAACAAAGGGCACCTGCTCAGCACTCACGCTGAAGGCGCCTTGAATGTAAAGCTGCAGAACCAGTTCACCCAAACGCTGCAGCTGTGCCCGTGCCAGTGGATCTTGACGCTGCATGCCGAGGAACACGTAGTGAACGGACAGCTGTCGGCAAAACACTACGTCACTACGCGGTGAGAGCAAACCTGTCAAGACGCAGAGTGCGCCGCCAAATCGCACCGCCTCGGAGTGCGCCTCCGCCATGAACGCCCCAGCGCACTCGAGCAGGTAGTCCACCCCGTAGTTGTCTGTGTACTTCAAAATCTCCTTCACGACATCTGCGCGAGTATAGTCAACAACGTAGTCTGCGCCAAGGTCTTGGAGATAACGCACGTTCGGAGTTGAGCAGCTCGCAATCACATAAAGCCCAAAGTAGTGAGCCAACTGCACTGCCACAGAACCTACGCCACCTGAGGCGCCGCTGATGAAGATGGACCGCTGCGTTTCGACCCGAAGCTTGTCGAAGAGCGCCAGGTACGCGGTGGCCGCAGCGACTGGCAATGTCGCTGCCTCCACAAAATCGATGAGGCGGCCAGGCACCAGTGCCCCGGTAGCGGGCAAAGATGACGGGCACACGACCTCTGGAAGCTTCCACAGCACGTCACGATCGACCAGGGCATACTGGCAAAAGGAGCCCCCGCTTCCCTGCGTAAAATCCGCCAGGAAGGCCACGCGGTCACCCACTTGGATGTCGCTGGCCTCAGCAGAGTCGTCCTTTTGGTCGTTTGAGACGGTAGCCCACCCAACGCTCTCCACAACACCAGCACCTTCGATGCCGACAACGTACGGGAACTCAAAGTGAGGTCTCGGGTGGCGGCTCGTGCGGTGGGCTTTGCCGCTGGTGCCAGCTTCGGGGGTGCCGGGCAGCACAGCAGTGCGGTGAGCATCAGCGGGGTTGACGCCGGCAGCGTAGATTTTCACGCGTACCTGACGCGACTGCGGGACTGGAACCTCAATCTCGGTGGAGTACACAACATTTTGGCGCGACCACGAGGGATTTCCTTTCGATGCCACCCATCCAGCGCACACAATCGGCTTGCCAGACGTCTCGAAGAACTCCAGCCTTGAAGGCTTGAGGGACGGTACAGGGATATCCGGGAGAATATAAAAGGGCGGCGGCACCGGCGCTGCGCTTTTGTTTGCCGAGTTCCTGTTCCCCATAATGGGGGACGTGGAGCACCTTTACCCCAAGCCTATCCGCTGTGCACGTGCGCAGAGACAACTTTGTCCAATGTCAACAACTTCGCGGTGAGAGTCATCAACGGAGGCAAGTCATGGCAGGCCTCCCCTCGAGAAGAAGGTGCCGATACCGCCAGTGGGAAACCGGAAAAGGGGGCGAAAACCGGTGGAACAACCAACTAAGTTTTTAAAAAGAAGAGAGCAGAAAACCCCTAAATTGATTCACTATGAGTGTGTACACTGTGTTGTGTGTGTGTGTGTGTGTGTTGACGTGTTCCGGGTGGGGGGGGGAGAGAAGGAGAATTACACAAGCGAAAGCGAGACAGGGGCGATAGAGCAATCAAACCAAAATAAAAAATGATGAAAAAGCACAGCGCTTTTGTGCTTTGCATCAGCGGTGTAGTGCGACCACTCAGTCCAGGGCAGCGAAACATCCCTGCACCTTGAAAACACGGTCATCTATCTTTGAAAGAGAGCTGTGACTCACCAAAGCAGCGCAGAAAACCGCTGTCTGTCGTGGACAGCAGACACGTTTCGCACAAGATTCATGATTGAGTTGTGTCCTTCTCTTTTTTTTTTTGCGTGCGTGTTTTCGTGCGTACATGCAGTTTCATTTTTTTTCTAAAAGCATATATATATATATATATATATGCGTGGCACGTAAGCAACAGCATCACCCAAGGTGGGTGTTTGGGGGGAGGGGGGCCCAAAAAAAAAAAAAATACCGAGACCCCCACACCACGATGAAAGACCAAGGACCCCTCCAGACATGGAGCTGACAAAGACGAGAGTGCACCCAGGTGTGTCTATCAGTCATTAGAGCATTTCGAGGGAGGGTGGCCCGCATGCACCGGCGACGTCCTAGCTGTCCTCAGAGGTGACTCCGCCGTTTTGATCCTCCGTCTGTTCGTCCTCGCGCGTCCGCTTCCCCGATTTGATGGGGGTCGAAGCATTTTCCTTCGCCAACAGTGCCGCCAGAGTCATCTGCTTTGTCTTGGGGACTGTAGCCTCTGCCTTCGCCTCGCCCGAGCTACGCGACGACGATGTCGGGTGCCCCGCCTCCTCCAAAGTCTCCGACGGTGCTGCCAGCCCCAGCGCGCTCTCACCACCGACGTGGCTTTCCCTGGCAGAAGCGTCACCAGTGGTCTCAGTGATATGGTCGACAGGGCCCTCCAGGATGTCATCGGCATCATCGTCGTCATCCGCGTCCTCGTCATTGTCGTCGTCTCTTCCCGCCCCGTCACCAGTACTGCCCCTAGCACTTCCCTCTCTCAGCAATTTCGGCTTCTTCGAGGCGGAAACCCGAGCATAGAGTCGCTCATCAGTCGGGAGCCATGGCTCAGCACGGAGAATGAGTGAGCGGTGTCGTCGCTCGTAGAAGCGCTTGATGGTCCGCTCAATCTCCGCCCTTGCGACCCCAACACAAAGCTGCTGCTCCTTGAAAGCAGCGAGGATCATCTTTGTCGAGACTTTACTGTTTGCGGCAATGATTGTCTGCAACGCCTTGAGCTCTGTGTCCGTCATTTCACGCCGGTTCCTCAGCGCAGCCTCCATCAAGACGCGCTGCCGCTTTGCCTCCACCTCTTCCGCGCTCAGACCTTCGTCATCGGCACCCGGAATGCTGGCACATCCGCTTGTGAATGCATGCAGCTGATTCTCCAAAAGTTTAGCGAAGTCCGTCACGCTCAGAGGAGCAAAGCGCTCCAGCTTGTCAAAGCCTCGAAGTGGATGTTCATCGGTGGGAATGCCAACAAACGGTCCGCTGTAGGATGGCACAAGCTTATCCTTGCTCCGCAGTCTATGCAGACGACGCTGCCGCGCCTCAATGACCTTGCGCTGGATGTCACAGTCAGAGTCGTCGTCTTCATCGTCAATAAAGTCCAAGTCGCTGCTGTCAAGGGAGTCCATGTCGGCGTCCTTGTCCGAGTCCCCCGAAGAGGATGCAGCGATATCCTCATCCCCATCCATCACATCCCAGTCATCACCCGAGTCGTACTCGTAATCGATGTTCGACAAGCGCGGTATTCCGGTGCGCAGCGGAAACCGACCCATGTGTAGCAGCTCTGCCTCGTTCAAACTACCCTCCTGCAAATGATTGTAGGTGCCGAAGTAGGGCGGGCGAGACTGGCATGGATCGTACCCGATGGCGAAGAAGCCGGCAAACACCACCTCGTTGTCAAACGATGCGTACGGGTCGGAAACGGCGGCGTGGAAAGCGCAGCCGCACTGGCGCAAGAGGTGGCGCGCCGGCACCTCTTGTGTGTTGGAGGCTTCAATCATGGCGCTGAAGTCGCGCACACACACATTGACCGTGGTAGACGCATCTGGATGGAAGCACATGGGCGGGTGCAGAAGAGAGGACTCTTCATCCACTATATGATTTCTTCTTCTCGCTTCTGGGTCTCGCCGCGCGCCGTGGTGTGTCGCGCGGGAGGAGAGGTTCACAATCGAGGCCTCCTCATCGCGCGAAACTCTGTCCTCCGGCTTCAGCCAAAACTGCAGTGAAGCAGGAGCGACACGCTTGTTCTGGACAAATGAGGTGAACAACTTTTTCTTATCGCTCTCCACCTTGACAGTGCTGCTCATGAAGCCAAAAAGAGAGAGGCTGTTAGGGGCCTCTTTCGGTATTTTTAGAGCCTCCTTCTCCGCCTCGCGTGCTTTGTGCCTCGCTTCCCTCTCAGCCTCCTGCTCCTCCTCCCGGGCCTTGCGGCGTGCCTCTCTCTCTGCCTTTCGTGTTTCACGCTCTGTGTCTTTCAAGACGCGGCGACTCTCTTTTTCATCGTCGATGACGACTTTGCGCCCGTCCATCTCTGACCTGATTAATGTGGCGTGTTCTTCTTTTATCCTTCGACGCGCTTCCTTCTCCGCCTCTCGTTGAGCCTTACGGGCACCGAGAGCCTTTCTCTTCTCCTCAGGTGAGAGGACGTGTCCGAGAGAGGCAAGCGGCACGTCCTCCTCCCCCACCTCCATACCACTCGCCCTCTCTGCAGATAACTCGGCAGGCACCGGGGTGGCACATCCTACATTTTCTGCGCGCTGGAGTGGTTTAGGCTCCGAAGAGATGGGGCCAGCCTCTGATTTTCCACTAGAGGACACGGGCTTGCTGCCCAGCTCCTGTGGCGCCGCGTTGTTTTTAATGCTTTGTAGCAGTGCCAGCGCTTCGTCAATACGGCTTGGATCGAGGCCCTTGAGTAATTCTGTGACGTTGTCCATTCTTGCAAACACCCCTCTATGTGAAGCCTGCAGCCGGGGAAATCACAACGGAAGCCCACCCAAAAAAAAAAGGGAGAAAAAAAAGGCAAAGGTTTAAAAAGAAATATCCGGTTCGTGTGTCCAGAAGATGAACATGAAAGCTGAAAGAGCATGGAGTTTAGGTCACCGTGGTAGCCTCTCGTACCACCTCACGACAAGTCTTTTCATCGCATGTTGTGAAACCCCCCCTCCCCTCTCCAACAAAAAAAAGAAAGGAGGGGGGCTCCATTCAGTTGACCTCATCAAAGATGCAGGACGAGTTGTCCCTTCGCAGCGTGGGAGTCTCTCCCTCTCCTAACATTTGTGGGGAATTTTCAAGAGTAAGATGACGGGGACAACACTAGAGTCCCGGATGGTTGAGTTCGCATGGCTATTCTACATGAATATAGGCCTTTAAAAAAAGGTCTTCCCGCACTACGTCCCCGTTGGCATCTTGGACCATAAAGCAAAGTTCGCGAAACTCGTTCGGAGTCAGTGCTGCCGTGACGGAGTCCCTGTCTTGCTGGCTCATCAATATACTCTCTAGCTGATCCACAGAAATGCACCGGGTACTCGTTCCGTCCGCAGAGACTAACGTCTTCTTCCCACTCACTTCCCAGAGAGAGTTGAAACAGGCGCGAATGTCGTCCTCCGTAGATCTGTATACTACTGAAGAGACGCGATCTGGAAACCTGGGATGGGGGCAAGCGAGAACTTGAGGATCGTATGCCAAAACGTGGGTGTGGAGAAGCTCCACTGAGAGAGTACGCAGCTTTTCGCGGTCGGCATAATTGCTTAGCCATTGACCCTCCTCTAATTCGCTGTCCGTGCCACTTCCCTGAAATGGTTGCTCATCATTCTGAGCAATCATGGCGGTGATTTGATCGAGTTGGTCATCAGTCAAGCAAAGACCCAGGGACCGAAAAATGCCGGGCACTTTGGTGAACGAAATCGGGCCCCCAGAGTGGCTATCCTGCAACAGCAGCTTTTTGTCGAAGGTGTTTGCCCTGATGGCGCTATCAACTGCTGCTAGATAGGTATCAAAAAACTTCTTGCGCACTACCTTGGGAATATATAATGTCTCGTCCAGCTGCTGCCGATACGCCGCATCTGGATCGGGCACCATCTTTGGGGGTTTCTTACGGCCCTTCCCTTTACCCTTGGTCTTCTGCGAGGGTTGGGCCAATGGCGGCATTTTTGGTGCCTGAGAAGTGAAGAACTGAAAGATGTAATGTGAAGCGGAAAAAAAAAGAGTGTGTGTGAGAGAAGGTGTGGAAAACAAAACGGTATGCAACCAGTCACGCTTCAGACGAGGGCCTAGGAGCCTGGCCTGTCGGAGCGGGAAGCGGAAGAATTCTCTCCCTCAATTTCTGTCAAAGCGCTCACCGCCGGGAAGCGGTCTTCGTTCCCAGATGATTATGTTTGCTTTGGGGAGAACGGAGCAGTTCAAGTGGTCCGTAGACAAAAAAAAACATTAGCGAGAACATGAGAAAAATGAGCGAAGAGTAACCCTAGTCACGGGTTCTATCGGGTGCTAAGAATTTCCTTAACATATTCCTGCCCTTCTTCACCACCACCTCAACATACGTGGCGGTCTTTGCTGGGCTCACAAGATCCACCGAGTCCCGCAACAATGCCGTGGCGCCGTACGTGCGCTGCAGCTTGTTTGCCAAGAAGCAAAGCTCTCCATCCTCGAGAAAAGCCATGAGATACGGTGCGGACTCCGCAAAGATGTTGAAGTCCGGAGACAGCTTGCGGCCCAGCCCCTCGCCAACGATCACTGTGAGAACGAGTGACGAGAAATTTCCGTCCAAAGGGATGTGGTTCTCACGAACTGTGTCCATTACTTTTCTTAGGACAGTGACGATCTGGACTTTGCTGAGGCGGAATCCTGCCGTGCCAGGAGCAACCATATCAAAGACCCTCTTCATCTCCTCCCTGAACCTCTCCCGGTTTACTGGGGCCTGGGCCTCTCTCATGGAGGGTGGCAAGCGATCAATCATTAGATCCGCGCCAAGCTCACCATCACCACAAGCGACAGCGGCGAACAGCGAGATGAAGTTGTTGCGCTCGGCCTTGGAAAGGGTCGTGACAAGTCCAGTGTCGAGAACCACAATCTCATGCCGCAGCTTTCGCTTGCCGTCAGGGTAGTACTGCCGAAGACCATCTGTCTTATTTGTGCGCAAAAGAACATTGCCGGGGTGCAAATCCGAGTGCACAAAGTTGTCCTCGAAGAGCATCTTCAAAAACATATGACAGCCCAGCTCCGCTGCGTCTTTGTTGTCCTCGCTGCACACCACATCCTGCAGCGGTTGACCCTCCTCGTATGTTTCGAAGAGCACGTTTTCTGTGGAAAGAGATGCTAGCGGTGTTGGAAAAATTACACCGTTGACGCTTCGGAAGTTATGTTTGAACTGCACCAAATTGTCGCACTCAACTAAGAGATTGAGCTGAGATCGAATCAGTGACGAGAACTCGTTTATGCTCGACTCCAAATTAAAGTAGCGCAGCCCAGGAATAACCTTGCTGCCGAGCGACACAAAGACGTGCATAGCTGCCAAATCAGCCGATACCTGCTCGCGTATGTGAGGGTGAGTCACCTTCACGGCGAGCTCAGTACCAGCGGGAATTCCGTCGATGCTTTCCCGGAGCTTGGCCCGGTGTATTTGTGCAATGCTGCCGCTGTTGACGGGCACCTTTTCGATCTCAGTTATGTAACGAAGAGCATTGTGCCCTTTGCAAGGCCCGTCGCAGAGCTCCTTGCGGAGAAGCGCTTCAGTGTGCGACCACCTGTGCGGTTCAGTATTGTCGTAAAGCGTTTCGAGCGTCTTACACATTTGATCGGGAAAGAAGTCAGGACGTGTTGCAATCCACTGACCAAGTTTGACGTAGCTTGGCCCCATCGAAGAAAGAAAGACAAGAATCTTACCGTAGAATACGCTTTCGGGGCACAGCTGCAAGCCAAAGGTGAGAAACCCGTACCACAAAACAGGAATACACCCTACGAAAAGCAGTGCCATGCGGTATGCGACGTAGAAGAAAAAAAAGACTTTTGATATAAACCGCCCCTCCGGCATTAAACCACCGCCCATCGCTGTGCCAGCGACATACACCTGTGTTCTCCGCGCTGGCATCGGGATCCCGCACTGGTCCTCGCGGAGTCGCTTGGGAAGAAATACCCTGTGGTAGAAAACATACGAGCCAAAGCCACAGCAGCCGATGGCCATTCCACCAAATGCCCGAACCTGACGGCGACTGAGGGTTGTTACCCTCCGTTGAAGCTCGGCGGTAGACATCGGCGAAACGCACCTATAATATGCGGTGCAATATTCAATGAGAGTGATGAGAGAGAATGCGGAAAGATCAGATGGTAAAACAAAAGAGACGGTCAGCTCGGTTGAAAGACTCGTTTCCACACATTGGGATGATTCTTCTGTTTGATGCTGGATATGGCAGCGGTAGTGGTTGCTAATTTTCCGGCCTTGATGAACCGGTTTGATTAGCCTGGGTGTTTCACTTCACGCTACCTCTGTCCTGCGCAAGTGCGAAACATGGAGACTCTCTGAATGTCACTGAGAAAAAAAAAAGACAAAGCATATCCAGAGGGGGGAAAAGATTGGCTTGATGCAGATCAAAGAGAAAGACGGGAGAGGACAGTAGACACCCGTTGTTCCTCTGCGCCTGTGTGTGAGGAGTGCAGAAGTGTTCGTACCCCAGTGCTATCCTTGCGCTAGCTGCGGGAGTTGAGAGACTGTACCACTTACTCGTAGTCCACAAAAAAAAAATGTAGTCTAAAAAGCGTGTCGGTTAGATTTCTTGCACATCTACCCCTTTATTTTCCTTGGCACAGTCCGCTGACATCTAAGACCCTTTCGCCAACAGCATTCATCTTTACATTTAGCACCCTGTGCGGATCTGCCTGCGCACCTACTCTATCCCCTTTCTCCTTCGTATTTGCCAAATGACTTTCCTCAAACACCTCCCTTTTTGATCACAACGCCCATGCAACACAATCAGGAACCACAGCGGAGGGCGGAGCCCGCTCCTTTTTTTTTTGTACATCCTAGGGTTTTAAGAACATAAAGCGGCAACGCATCAAAGCGCACTACCTGCGCCGATACAGCAACCTTCCCCCAATGAAAAAAAAAAAACACCACACCCACCTGCGTTCTCCGCGAGTCCCACCACCTCGGCTCAAAAACAGACGTTCCGCCACTGCTTGAAACCCCGCGTCAAAAACACACGAACACTCCAGGACACAAAATATGACCCTCAGTGAGGTGAGACTCCAATACCTCTAAAGGCACATAAGCCCCCCAAAACAGCAGCGATTTATCTTCTTGGAAGTGGGGACTGGCGCGAGATAAGCCGCACACTACCGCAAGCCTTTTGCAGACCAAGAGAACGGCAAGGAGGCTTCGCACGGGTGTGATGCACACGAGGACACAGACACACACACGCACATACACACGGCCACAGGGATCGGGACCACCACCTGTGGAACAGATCGCCGCGAGGGCTTCACAACCGGGGAGTGGGGGAGCGCATGAAAGCGTTTTTTCTTCATTCTTTTCTCTGACCGCAAACACAGATATTGGCGGTGCAACACCTGCCGGTTCCCCGCTGCTTTCATTTCTTGAAACTGGAATCTCATAGTGCCGCCGCAAAAATGGCACCCAACACAAATCCGCAGCCCACCCCTCCCCAACGCCCCGCTTTTATCGGAAAGCCTACTCTCTCAAATGGTCTGCTCGCATTGGCGGGCTATTTGGAAACTGCCTTTCATAAATATGGGAGCCCTTTTCTCCGAGCATTCCCACACCCAAGACAAGACACGCTCCTGGCCGTAAGCCCACGACCCTTTTGGTTTGAGGGATCCGCCAATGTCCCCCACCGCGGCCCACACCCTAATTGGGAGGGGCAACAAAAAATAGAATTATTCCCATATTCGAAACGAATTCATCTCCAAATTACGACTTTGAGCGCCCAACCCCCTTTTTTAACTGCCCCAACCCCAACCCAAGCGGCCCTCGCCTGGAAGACCAAAGGGGCACACCAACATGGAAATCCCGTCTTTTCCCAACTTCGACGGCAAAGAAGATGCAGCAGGCCACAAAGCGAAACCAAACCCCAAAACCTGATTTCAAACCTATTAACTCGTAGGCGTGCGATACATCGCTTCCCGGAACACCTCCGCCGCACAGGCCCGACCAATCGAGAAGCACCTGCACAGGGGCACACCCAAACCACCCCACCCAGACCGGGCGCAGGATTCTGCCGTTGAGGAAAATCAAACTGCGGCCGATCATGGCCATACCTTTCTAGGGGATTCTCCTGCCCGTATCGGGGCGATCTTTCGGGCTGGCTCTCGTCCGCGGGGCCTTTGGGGTTCCGGCGGCGCCAAAAACCCCGCCCAAAGCGACGGAGCACAACCCCCCCCCCCCGCACCCCCACCACCATGGGAAAGGAGCGGACACCCAGCCCACCGATCAAAGCCCCCCCTTCGCGAAGAGGGGCGCCTCGATTCCCTGCGAAATTTACCTTCCCCAACCACTTTTACAAACCCACACACCGGCCCCGAAGAAGGCGCGGCGGGCCCCCAGACAAAAGACCACCGCACCCGAACGCGCAACCCCCCAGGCCAGCCAAACCAAACAAGCCCTCGGCAGAGGACGCAAAACGCCCCCCGCACACAAACCCTTCGTCTTGGTTGTTGTTGGGCCGTCCCCCCCCCAAAAAAAAAAACACACAGACACACGCGCTGGCAACACAGGCGCGGATTTTCGACGCCACAAAGCCCTTTAACGACCCACAGGGTCACCAGAACCACTCCCACCAAACGGAATAGCAGGGCCTCTTCCAAATCCCCGCTGGCTGAGAGGACGGCCAGGTCGAGTTTTGGAGCCCACCAAGCCCATCCAATCCACCCCCCTCGCCCCATGGCGCCCCATGAGAACGGACGGCGGATCGCGGCGCACCCCGCCCTGGAAATGCGGAAGCCTACTGCGATGACCCTGCGCCGGACGCCCTCCCGTCTTCCGCCGCAACCGAACACCCTTGAAGACAGCGAACCTATCAAGGAGGAGGGTCCCCCTACAAAAACACACGCCTGCGATAACAGAACCCATTCCTCATTGCCGTAAAAAAGGCTTCTCATACCAGTATGCCGCCCACGTTTTGGGGGGAGGTCCTTTGCGCTAACAGAAATCCCCTGGACGCACCATCGCAGCGTTTAGGCTTCTATGCTTTGATTCTGGGGTGTTTTCTGGATGGCGATTGAACAGAAAAGGACCCCGTGGTGGCAGGCCCCCTTGCGTCCCCAGCTAAAGAAAAAAAAACAAGAGGCCCAGGCCATGGGAGGGCGCTGGGGATCCGCGGCGCGAATAAACAAGACCATCCGTCATGCTATGTGGGGCACCCCCTTCTAGGAATCATTCGTTCAAAAGTGTCGTGCAGCGCATCGCTGGGCGTGGGAATGCCACCTTTGGGATTTTATTCAGCTACCAGGCCGTAGCCCATGCAACTGGCCTACGCCAGGCATATGTTTCCTATTTTCCAAACCCGCCTATTCAAAAGTATTCCGATTTGCAGTAAACAAAAAATCACGGAAGTGCCATTGCCCCGGGTCAGTGGCGACAGCTTTTCTGGAAAAGCGTGTCCCAAAAAATGCCGCGCTTCTCCCCTTATTGAATGGGGACTGGGCGGGATTAGGGGGTGGGGGCGCAAAGATCAATAAGGCGATGTCCCTGCCCTTTTTGGTTACAAGGCTTTCAATGTACGAGTTCACGGGACACCCCACACATTCACCCCGTAGCTCGGTGGCGGCGGGCGCGGGGATCATGACGCTTTGGTGTTGCGTATTCGCCTTTCGGTTCACCTCACCAACGCCAGGGCCACACACGAAGTTCCTGGAAGCAGAGAACGGGTTTTGTACCCGCAAAGGCAATTAGGTGAATCCAAAGGAAGGGGTGTCAGCCGCCAATTCGCATATGAGAGAATATGGGCCTACTGTGGGTCGAAGATTGGGTCCCTGGCGGCGTTTTGAATTAAGTGCCGATGATCCCTGGGCGATGGCCAGGTTAAATCTGGTAAAACCAAAGGTCTCGCATTATTTTGGGGTGAATTGTTTCAATCGTGTGTCCCCCGGCCTTTCCCAACGGTGGCGGTACTGGCGCGTATCGTGTGCGCTTTCTCCTGCTCGTATTTGCCGGTGCGCCGGCGTTTTCGCGAGCCCATAGAAGAAAACGCCCCGGGAAAGCGAGCCTGATCCCGAGATGCCGGGCAAGCTGGAAGATCACACGGGGATTTCGGTGGCGTCTTTTTTTTCTCAGCTGGAACGTATAGGTGGTGCGATCTGTTTGTGTTGCTTTTTTTTTTTGGTGGTGAAGCTAGCCTTGTGTAGATGGGCTCGATCCTTTTCCCGGCACGGCTTCAGGTGGTTCCGGGGACTGTGATCTGCAGATTTATTGGGTCCTCACCTCCTCTTTTTTATTTTGTGTTAAGCGGGATTTTTATCCAATAAATTGCCCACCCCCAACTGGATGATTCCCAGCCCCATTTTTTGAAGGCCCAGAAGCGCAGCACCAGGCAACAGCGACGCTCTGCGGGACATGCGCTGAAAACGACGACTAAACTACTAACTTTGTCTATAATTTAGTCGAGGGTGGCGCCGCGAGCCCGCTTTTCGAAAAGCTTTTGAATAGACAGCTGATTATTGAATTGCCAAGACGCTCTTTGTCGTGCGCTAAACGGTGGTGTCCCTGTCGCTTGCATTTGCTGGGTTTCTTTGATAGCCCGAACAGGCGATCGTGGTATAGCGGCTTCTTTTTATTTTAGCCCCATTTTCCTTGGTTGGCGTTCAATCTCGTGACATAGCTGCCTGGCGCGGGGTGGAGTAATGCCTTGTGAAAATGCCGCCGATCGCCGCCGGGATGCGCAGCAGCTCTGGATGGGGAACTTAGCAGTTTAATCTTTGAAGGTCTCTGCTAGAAACCGGAACTACAAATGCGTTAAGCAAAGACTTTGAGTGGAAAGGGGTCTTTCCCATCAGATTTTTATTTCTGGGGACTGAAGGCCATGCCAGCGTATTATTTGTCTAGGTGGTACCGTGGTTTCTGGAAAAAAAGGGGGCCGGGGGCATGGAAACCCCTTCAGAGGGTGAGGTGTACGGAACTGCGCCCGCGCCTTCTGGAAAGTGATCTGTCATTATGATTGGCGGGCCTGCGGGGGTCAGGGGGTTTCGACGGCGGTCAAACTCTACCGAGGATAGGCGTTTTGCCAGCGGCGGGGCGCCGGCCTACCCTGGCACACCCCGAAGCGAAAACGGCAATGTGACACTGCGTTCCGAGCTCTCTACTCCACAACGGCAAAGTAAGTTGGGGAGTCGCACAAAAAAATGTCATCTGAATTGATTTGGAAACTGCCGCGCCCTTTTGAGAACCCCGAAGGCAATTTTTGAATAAATACGCCCCGTCGCGGCGGGGTCGCCGCTCACCACACAGAAAACCTTGCGTGCGACCGCCGAGCATCATTTCAACACCTATAGATGCCACCTTAGGGCTGAACCTAATGGATTTCTCGGCGCATTGGCGATCCGTTTGCTTGGGAATGACGCGGCTTACCTTTAGGCGAACTTCGAGAGGGATGGATGTTTTTATTCTGCCGGGCTTTTGCGGATGGTGGCGCTGGTTTTGCCCGAGGTGAGTTGCTGTGGTGCACAATTTTCTTTAGCGCCTTTCACCAGCCAGAGCCTTCGGTGCCGCCGGGGGTGCGGGTAGGCTTTGTCCTGGGGTTCGGGGCGCTCCCTGTGGTCTTAATTTCTGGCTTGGCCACGTCTTGTCGCGTGATGTTTTGGTAGGGGGGGGCTTGGGGCGGTCGCGGGGACCAAATCCAGACGGCAGCGGGCGACCAAACGGCCCAGGAAACAGCAGTAGGATGCGCGGGGTGCTCTTAGAAGTGGTTCTCAAACCCCTAAATTTTTTCCCGAAACCGGTGCCGACCCAGCGCCACTGGGTTGGCGCGAATGGCTGAGTAGGGTCTTCGCCGATCCGGGATGACGTGGTTTGGGAAATAAACGCCCTCAGCACACTGAAAAAGTTTCACTAAATGAGAGATTAGGGTTGGTATTTGGAAAATTTCTGTTGGTTGGCTGCGGCGACTTTGCGCGCATGGCTGTTGGCGGTGTCTTTGGTTTTCGCGTTTGAGAGCCACCTTGTGAACATGCCAGCTGGCGCAAACACTGCGCTGAACGGCAAAAGGCGCCGGGTCAGCAAAAAACGCGGCACACTGGGGCCGTTGTCGGAAGCACATTGCGCTCGGTAATAAATTTGGGAATACAAATTGCGGCGGGTATGTCCGTTCGCTGGGTTAGTTGTGGAGTTGGGTGGGGGTTCGCTTTCGGGTGCCGAGTCGGTGTTATGAAGCTCCGCGCGGTAGGGCAGGACGGTGGGTTAAACTTCACTGCTTCATTTTCTGCCATGGCCTCAAGGTGAACTAACGATGAAGAGCGAAGGATAGTCCTGGTTGGTAGTTTTTCAATGGGGTGCACTGCGTAAGCAATCATTTGCGTGAGGCAGCAGATGTGACGTTACACGGGGCCCGTGGGGTTTAGAGGCGCAGCTGTTTTAGACATCGTTATTATGCTCTTCTTTCGCTTCGCTGTATTTACTCTCATCAAATTGTTTTTTCAAATGGTCTACAGAAATGGAATTTCTATTTCTGGTCTTTCTCAGCTCGGCCAGTTTTTAATATACGCCACCCACTTTCTCAGAAGGGGGGGTTGTTCGCGTCGCGTGGGTTCCAATATGGTCTTTGGGGTGATGCAGCCAGCATTTACCCAGGACGTTGTGAAATGCACTTTTTTTAGCTGTTGCTGATGTGTGTGTGTGTGTCTCTTTTCCACAAACATATCCAAACCTTTCCCCCCCAGCGCTCGGCAATTGCGTGTTCCTCATTTCCACTTTCTTAGTATTCCAAAAGCTGTCTGGTTCTATGTCCATCCTTGAGTTTCCTTTGTGACTTTCTAAGCGAGGCAGGGTCCTTGCTGCTGCTGTGGCGCTTTTCGTCGCTTGTTGTGCCCTTTGTTGCGCGCCATCGGTTCAAAGATGTGTTTTCTCTAGAATCCCTGTTCGGTATGTGTGGGGTTGTGTGCGGCAGTGGCGGGGTGCCTGTGCGTGCATCTTCTCGAAGCCGACTCCTAGGCCTAAGAAATACGCGTGGCAAGCTATCGGCGGAATTGCCTCGTTCTGGGCTCTGGGAGAAGTGTCTATTATAGTAGTGGGTGAGGGCGGCGGCTGCGCACTCCCCCCGCAGCTAGCTTCGCCACGGTTGTGCGCGTCAGCGTGGGCAGTCTCTGCTGCATTGGGCTCCGCCCGCTTTCGTCATCTTAACGCGCCTCCTGTCATTTAACGCTGGGGCCCTTTTCGGTGGTCGTGTAGGGGTTGGGCTTCTTCCGTTCTTCCCGGTATGTTTTCTTCGGGTGCCGGTTTGCTTGGGGGTTGCTTGCTCCCAATCTCGCCCCGCCCAATATATTGGGCGGCTTTGTTCTTCCGGGTCGGTCCATGGTGCTCCTCCCCCCTTCTCCGGTGTTTTAAGGATCGTGCGCTGAAAAAAAGATTCCATTTGTTTCGCGTGGTTTCCACTTCATCTTGTCGGGGTTTTCGTTTTTTCGGTGGGGCTGCTTAGTTCGGGGGGGGGGGTGTCGGTTGCCGTCTTGTGGCGTTCGTTAGGGGTGCGCCGCGGTTGAGGGGGCCGCCAGGTGGGGCGGCCGCGCAGAGGCCCCCCCAGCCAGCCGGGGGCGCGGGGGCCCCCGTGGCCTGGCCAGGAGGGGGGGGGCCATCACGAAGCCCCCCCCCGTGTGCCCTTGGCTGGCGAGCCGACGACCTGGTCGGCGCCAGTCGCACCGCACACCCCAAGCGCGCGCAGCTCGCCGATCTTCGTCATAGCCGTATTCGCCCGCTTGGCGAAGCTCCGTGGACGCCACGCGATGATTGACAGGTGCTTCTTTTTTTTTTGGGAGATCCCCCTCCCCCAGAAAAAAGAGGAGCGAGGTCACGGGAGGGTGGAGGAAAAAGCAGGGTGAGGAGGGAGGGTTGGGTAGTGTGTGGTGGTCAGAGAGTTGGGATGTAGGTATCCATGAGCGGGTCTGTGAAGTGAGGATGCCGCTCTCTTCTCCTTTAGTTTCGTTGTGATGCACGTGGTCATGCGGAGGGGCGAGGTCCAACACCACACCATTGAGTCGTCAAAAATGAGGGTTTATTTACTTGTGTTCAAGATAAACAGAGGGGAGTACGTCGCCCCCTTCGACACCCCTCTCCCTTTCCAGGTAGAAGTGTGGTGGCGCACCAGTGGCCGTGGACAAGGGAACCTCAACACTAGTGCCGCTCTGCCTGGTCGATTGGCCCCACCGCCGCGGCGACAAGCTCTTCCGTGCGCTTATCAAATTCGCGCACCACGATGTCGTCGAGCTTCCCGCCCGCTGCGGAGGCTTGGAGAACCGCGTAAGTCTGCCGCAGCTGAGGGAGGTTGTCTGCGGCCCGAAGCTTGGCCACGTGCCGGTACCGCTGGAAAAGCGCGGGCGGCCGTGCGTCGCACTTGTGTCTTTTGCAGAGGTCCGGCAAGCGTGTTGCGTCCATGCCGGGAAAAAACTGGAGCCCTGTGATGCGCTGCAGGCGCTCGATGGGCACCTGGTACGCGGTAAGGGGCAGCTCTTCTGTGATCGGTCCGTTAGGCATCATGAACGCGGCTACCGAATATGAGCGGCCGCCGTCTTCCTCAGCCAGCAGCACTTTGAACAGATGGCTCGGCACGGCGACGAGGGTGCCACGCGTAGGGTTGCCGGTGAGCTCGTACGTAACCACGGATTTCACGGGCGCTGCAGTTTTCCGCGGCATCACACTTGCGTCCGCTGAGGACACCGGCACGTGAACTTCGGTGCCATCCGGACGGTGCTCCACACGCATGGGTCGGGGGACGAACGCGGGGCCGGTCACCACGTACAGTTTGCCAACGCCGCCCGCGCCGTCCGCCTCGGCGGTATTCGCCGCTGGCGGACTGGAGCCGCGTCGCCGACCACGGACATGTTGCTGCTGCCCGACGCTCACCTCCTTACTCAGCTTGCGCGTCAGACCCTCCAGCCGTAGCCAATCCACCGCGTTCAGCGTCATGTCCTGCGGCACGATGTTTGCGTTCATATTGAAGGTCGCGTCCATCTCTGCCTGCGAGGATTTGTGAAGTTGGGCGGCGGCGAGGTGGCCGCGACTCATGCCGCGTGACGTGTAGCTGTCGGGTCCGACGCGAAAGGCCGTGGGGACTGTGTTGTCGGCGTAGAAAACGCTGGAGTTGCGCGAGACTTCGTCAGAGCCACGGCTGTCGTCGCACCCTTCCTCTTCTTCACCCTGCGCGCCGCCGTTTCCGCTCGTAGGGGCTGCGGTCGGCGAAGGGGGTCGGCGTCCGGAGCGCAGTTTGCGGTGGTCAATGACCTCCATCACCCAGTTCGGGATGCGGCGCTCGTAGTTGAGACTGGCGAGGTAGCCGCCATAGCACCGAACCTCGGCTGTGGATGGCAGCCCATGCACAGCCGTCTCGTTGCACTGCTGCAAAAAGTCGGCGAAAAGAGTGGTGGTCTGTGTGGGTCGTGTGTTCGGCGGCAGGACAACGGGAAAAGTCAGTGGGGCATCACCGCTCACTGTCGGCGGCGTTGTGGCGGGAGTCGTAACTAGAGAGCGGTCGGACTGCACCACAAGTTGTGTGCGCTTACTTGCCTGCGTGCCGTGGATCCAGTAGGCAGCGACGCCTAAGAGAGCTACAGAGGCAGCCCCGAATGCCCGACCGATCGCCGCGCTGGTACTCATGCGCTGCCGCTTAACCCCCCCTTTTTTTGTGTGTGTGTGACGGATGGGAAGGAGGAAGGGGGAGGGGTAGGGGAAACAGAGGGTGCGTGAGGTCGCCGCCGCGCCCTGTGAAAACCTGCAGAGGTGTGCGCGACACGTAATGTGCGTAATCATGAGTGATAGCGAACAGAAGGAAAGGAGCCGATGTAAAAAAAAAAGGGGGGGGGTAAGACAAAGATAAGTGGCATAGTGCCGGTAGCGGTACACGGAGGCAGGCTGCAAGTATAGATGCGGTTGGGATTTCTTTCTGGCGGTAACGTCTGCCGCTGACGACCCAACCGTCTCGCGTCCACCAGATTTAAACCGCAGTTTTGAAGCCTCAGGGGAGAGGGGGAGGGGGCAGGAAAGCGGTTGGATCTCTGGAAGCTGATGCGACAGACGGTGGTGGTGGTGGTGGTGGTAGGGGGGGGGGCTCGCCCGTTTTTTTTCGAGACGCACTGCTACAGCGTGTGACTTCGAACAAAACAAAACATGACCGAGGATTCCCTGCGCTCCCCTTTCACTCCACACTCTTTTCTTTCCTGCGTACTGGTGCACACCGGTTGCGCCTCTATACACTCTGCTACTTTGTTTTTTTTTTGATCAACTTCTTTGATCGCACCGTTGGTACACGCACACACACACACACACACATTGCAAAGAATGCGCGCCAGGAGGGGATTCTGATGTTGTTCGCCCTCTTTTTTTTTCGCCCCTCCACTTTAGTTGAACGTCGGACTACATATATATATTTTTGCGGTCGTTGCTCAACTCGCCTTTCCATGAAAAACACACACAACAGACGAAGAGCAGCAACAAGAGAAACCATGTCGTCACAAAACGCAGGGGATATGGCGCACAGGAGCGCCCGCATCTCACCTCTCACCCTCCCCCACACAAAACACAAGTCATCTAAACCAGAAAAAAAAAGACAGATCGGCGGTGAGGAGGGGGATATGGAGTGGGAATTTTTTTTGGCCTCTATATTCCCCCTCCCCTCCGTTCTAAACAGGATGCGCGTTTGTGTGTCTGTCAGGTGAGTTGGTGTTCGACCTCTGCCGACACAGAGCGGCAGGTTTTGATGTCGAATAAAAAAAAAAGCACGCACACATTACACGTCCACCAGACAGACGGACACACACACACACACACATTACACACACACACAGACGTACGCTTCTTATGCCATACACGTCACTACTTCTTGACTTCATCCCGTCCTTTCTTGTGGAAGCACCGCCCTTTTTTTCTCTCTCTGTCTCTATGTGTGTGTGTGTGTGTGTGGGAGGGGGCGAAGAGCGTGGCGTGCACAAACCACATCTGCGAATGTTACCAGAACAATGTATGCACAGAAGATCGAGTGAGCGAGGTGTATACATGGAAGGGGGAGGGGTGGGGGGAGTGGAAAGGGAGCGAGACCGAGGGTTCACGACAGCTCCAAAGTCTACTTCACACGCACGTATCGATATCAAGTGCTTTCTTGAATGATAGTCTATTCAAAAACAACGCAAACATATACAGAGAAGAGAAACGGAACAGCAAAAAAAAAAGAGGAAGGTGAAAACATGAGAGAGAATACTGCACGGTATCCCCCCCTCCCCCTCTTCCCTCCTAACGCAAACACAGTCGCAGTTCTGTTGGTGGTGGGGATATACCGTGTGGCCACACATAGGGGGATAAAGACTCGAAGATGTCGGATATATATGTATATATGTGTGTAATATACATATATACATCTTCCCCCCTCCCCCGTCCTCTCTTTCTCTCTCTCTCTGCTGCTCACCGGTGCAAGGGGTTGCGGCTGCTTTCTTCACTAGTCACGTCGAGGGTGCTGATGAACTTTGGCTCGCTGGTCGCAGCCGGCGCCACGACGGTGGCAAGACGCCGGCGCTTCGAGGTCAAAATAACGACCACCACCACCAGAATCGCTGCCACCACTGCACACACTACGGCGATGCCGACGATGCACCCGGTGTCGCACTTGCGCGTATTTGTTCTCAGCGCGATTTCCAAGTAATCCAGCAGATCTTTCCAGTCGATTTGATCGAGGCAGCTTTTAATTTGGAAGTTGTAATACATCTCTTCCGGGACGAAGAAGGTGATGCCGTAGTTCACAATAGGCAACCCAATCACCGGGATCTCGGTGAGGTTGGTGATGCCGACGCGTGGGACGCAGCCTGGGACAAGGTCTCCATCCTCACTACTGTCAGAGCTACTGGCGGGGGTGTCCTGCGCGCAACGCAACAGCTGCTTTGTGACTATATCGTAAATCACCCACCGCGCCTCCTGCTGCTGCGCTTCCGTGAGTATATGGAGGGGGTACTGGTCGCTGAGAAAGATTTGATCATACACGTGATCTGGCTGGTATGCCTCGCGCACTGTAGCCAATATCGCCGCAGTGAAGTCCACAGTCATGAGCAACGAAGGAGTCGTCTGGTTCTCGACGAAGCCCGTCCGGTCCCAGAGCGTGCCAAAGGCGCTCGGCATCAGCAGTTTTACCAGCGTCAAGTTGGGCTGTCCATTCACCGTAAACTTGTACGCATTCGACGTGTAGATGTGTTCGTACTTCAGGACAGCGCGGGCGTTGTCGGCGATGGCGCGCTCGATGCTCAGCATCTTGCTTTGCCTGCACATTGGCAGTACGTTCCAGTCCCCAAAGACAAACTGGTTCGTGCGGTTGTAGTACCCCCCCAACATGTGGAGCGACCTCATGAACGTCGTACTGGTGATCGTTGCCTTCGCCGCGTCCGAGAAAAAGCGGTTTGACAGATGCACAGGAAATGTCGTGTCCCAGGTCATGTCGTTCAATGCCACCGAGGCGGGATCAATCGCTACGTTCGGGAAGGCGATGTCGCATCCAAGCATGAGTTCGAGGTCCATGCTACCAAGCATCAGGGGCATGGCGGAGGCGCTGTCTTCGAATTTCACTGGGAAAGGGGTGCGGGCGATGGTGTTACTGATGGTGGTGTTCGCGACAACGACGGCTCGCACAGTGCCCGTAGTGCTGATCGTCACGTACACCGAGTCACGATTCAGAGGATAGATGCGGGTAATGCCGCAGAAGGTTGGGTTCGTGGGAGAGTCGACGTTATCGAGGACTGGGTTACACTCCTGTTTTTCCGTGCCAGCGATGAGTGTGTACGTGATCGAGGTGCCCGAGGCGGTGATGCTGTAGACTGCGCTAGTGGAGGCTGCGACCAAATCTCGTGTTTCCCCGGTCAGGGTATCACTGTAATGTGAGAGTTTAACGTCCACAAATCGAACACCATCCAAAGTCGCGCCAATGAAGGCACCGTTGAGAGCGAACCAGTAGAGTTTCGAGTTCAGCGTAATAAAGATGCCTTGAGCCGTCACCACGAATCCCTTGAAGCGCGTCGACTTGGATAAGCCGATGTAGTCCTGACTCCCTGTGAGGACGATTACACTGCAGGCCGATCCCGTCACAACACCACCGGCGGGTATGGAACATTGGTATACAGCGTTAGAGGAGGTGAGAAGGTAAAGGTCATCGTTACGGATGCTCACGTCGAAGAGGTTGACGCCACTTCCAACTGGAGTCATGGACACGACGTTGTTCGTCACCCAGTAAAGATAGCCGTCGTGTTGCACGTAGTAGACGGTGCCGGTCGTCGAGCTGCCGCTGGAGCTGGGTGGTAGCGTCGCGCAGCCGTACAGCCCCTTCAGCTGGACAGACTCAATCGGTCCACTGTTCACATTGTGTTTACCTTTGCCAAACCAGAAGCCCAGGTAGGTGGTGAAGCGATTGAGGGTGAAGAAATAGGAGGCACCACCAATGAGAAGCATCGTGCCTGAGGGGTCGGTTGGGTCAACATTGGCGCAGATCGGGAAGGGGTTCATGATGCGGCTCGTGCCCACTGGGCCCTCTACATCATCCACACCCTCAGGTCCACCAGCCACCGTGATGCCTCCATGATCGAACGCACGTGCCACGGTGGCGGAAAGGGCAGAGACGGTAATGATTACACACAGCAGTCCCACTGCCGCAACAGACACTCGACGGGCGCAGAGTTGCATATCGTGGACCTCTTTGCTCGTGTCTATAAAGGTGTCCCTCTCACTCACTCCCCTGTGCGTGCGTGTGTGTGTGTGTGTTGTGTGTGTGTGGGTCTACGTCGAGAGTAGAGGAAAAAAATCTAAAATACTAGTGGAACAGGCAGAGAGAGAAAACAAAGGTAGGGGGTGGGGGTGCACGGTATTGGTGCTCCTCCAAAGGTGTATAAAGTTATATAATATAGTATATCTAATATTTGTTTCTTCCTTCAGCTTTTTTTTTCTTCTTTACCCGCCCTGCGAAGTTGCAGAGCTGTGTCGAGCAGGCCGGTGTCTGATGACAAGACGGAGGAAGAGGGATCGGGGGCAGGGAGGGGAAGAGGACTAGACACATGTGCTTGTGTTGGTGAGAAGGTTTGTGTGTGTGTGTGTGTTTGGGGGAGAGGGGAGAGGGGAGGGGAGGGGCAAGGGTCTGAGTACTGTTGTTGTGGTTGAGGTCAGACAGAGGAGCATTGGGCTGGATGGGATCCCTTCTCGTCTGAGAAACGTTGTCTCACTAACTTTTTTTTTTCCGGCTCTCTTCCTCGTGCATCCCTACCCGCACTACGATAGCGAGAGACGGGGGAGGGGACACACTGCTGTCGTTATGCCTTATCCGTCTTTTTTTTTTCCTCATCCGCTGTATCACATAGTCCTGCACCACACCCAAGCATGGGGAGGGGGAAGGAGAACGATGGGGTAGAAGGAAGCCAGAGTAAAAAAAAAGAGATACGAGGGAGCACAGACTCCTTCCCTCCCTCCAGCACAACGGGAACACAAACACAATCACAGTGACCGACACCCAAAAATACATACGCCTACAGACCCCCTGCCCCCTCCCTCTCTCCACCCTCCAGGGAAGGGGGCAGGGGTGGTGATGGTGATGATGATGGATATGGCCGCCATGAGAGAAAAAAACGAAAATAATCACACGTGACAGCGAAGCGGGGAAAAATACAAGAACAACGTCATGGATACTGCCGTACCCCCCCCTCCTCCTCCTCGCCCTCCTTCACCAAGACGCACAGAAGTGTGTGTCTCAAGGTGGGAGGGGGAGAGAGGAGGAGGGGGGGGGGTACTGCACCTAAAAAAAAACCCAAATCAATATATCTAAAAAAAGGAGGAGGGGGTGGGGTGGGGCATTCGAGACGCACCACGTGCGCATCGAAAAACAACAACAAAAAAAAGCGAAAACAATATACACAAAACCACATAACCGACGGATAACACACAAACCAAAGACTCCACTCCCCCACTTTTTTTTTTTGTTCTTGCAGGTTTTTTTTTTTAAATATTGAAGGCTCTAAAATCTCTCGTCGTACTCTTCTTCACGGCATCTTGCTCTCATCATCCTCGTTCTTCTAAAAAACAGAAATTCTCCACCTCTCACTCCACACACATAAAAAAAAAGACAATGTAAACAACCACATGTAGCTATAGACATCACTTTATGTATGTATACACAGAGCGTGAGTGCCACGGACGGATACAAGAAAAAAAAATAGAGAGCGAGTGAGTGAGCGAAAGCGCTGTATGATGGCGCTCCTCCCCCTCCCTCCTCCCCCCTTCCCCGCCGACACACACACACACACAGAGTATGTAATACAGAAAAAAGAAATATCTAAGGCAACCGCCCATTCCCCCCTCTCCCTTTTCCCCGACACACGCAGATCATGTTGGTCTTTACTTTCTCCCACAAATCAGTGCACCAGCGCACACACACACACACACACACACAAAGCATGCACGCCTCTCAACACCTCTCCCTGTATCACGTTGTTGTTTTTTTTTTGTGTGGATTGGTGCTCTCCACGTTTTCTAATCCAAAGGGAGGATTATATATTTATGGGTGCGCGTGCGTGTCACGGGGAGGGAAGGAGGGTGGGTGGGCACATCTCACCATCCACCTCTTTTGCACCTCCCCCCCAGCCACCCAGAAGAGAGAAAAATAACAATGAAAATAGAGAGGCACCACAAAGTATGTATGCGTGGGGGCGGGGAGGGAGGGGAGGGGGGGGGGGGGGGGGCGGGCTGTTTCCATCAAATGACGGGCACCATCACAAACGCCCTGAAGATGTTCAGCGGGCTCGCGATCATGAGTGCAAGGAGTACGATGCCAGCTGCTCCCAACACTACCGCGGTCGCAACGGCACCTTTGCAGACGTCGTCGCACCGCGATTCGGTCGGGTCCGCGGGGCACTTGGGCGCCGTAATGATCTTACATGTATCTCTACAGTCGATGAAGCAGAAGGAGCCAAGCATCATGCCTTCGCTCCTCAGGAGATTGAGATAGCTTCTCGTGTGAGACCACGGGGAGTTTTTCAAGCGATTGTGTGCCTCCCTCTGGCCCATGTTTTTGGGGGCCCAGAAGGGCAAAATCACGATCGTGCGGTCGTTGCTGTACAAGGTGGTGATCTTACTGCACCAGGTCGAAACATTCACGGAGCCCTTCACGTACGTGGAGACGTCTCCCGGGGACTCCACGAACTCGTTCACGTAGTCATTGGTGCCGAAAGCCTTTTCAGCGTCCATGCGGATCCGGCTGTAGACCTGTGTCATACGGCAGCGGTCAGTAGGGAAGGCGTCTGCGGGGAAGGCTGCAATACTTTCATGTCGGCCCTCCGTGGGGGATTCGCTGCTGCTGCTGCTGCTGCTGCTCTCCTCTGGTTGGATCGGTGTCTTTGAGACAATCAGGAGTCGGGTGTCGGTTAGGATGTACCAGCTGTCCTTGGAACGCTCAAAGAAAAGTCGTACCGCGCCGCCAATGATGTTGAGGTTCAACTCAATCACCAGCTCCGGCTTCAGCGCCGGCGAGGTCTGTTGCGATGCCTTCGCGTCGAGGCTGAGGATTTTGTGACCTTGGAAGTTTACATACAACAGTTTTGTGCCATCACTGCTCGTTGAGAGCATGCGACCAAAGTCGGCAGTGCGTGGCTCACTGACTTTCCAAGAGGCCGTGTTGGGCTGTCTGTAGTGCCAGCAGTAGATTTGCAGGTATGAGTTCACGATGAACGTGCGACTGAGTTCAGGGAAAACAGTGATCGCACCTGGAGTGAAGTCGGACTCGTTGGGGAAGGTCACTTGACCTACCGGACTAGTCAGGTCGGGATAATACAACACTTGATTTTTACCGGTATTGGAGATGAAGATGGACGATTGCTTGTCAGCGGGGATGGCAAGCGAAGTGGGGTAACGCAGGTTCGTCGGACCCACAATCGTCGTCGTACGCCCCGTGGTGGGGTGGATGAGGCGAAGGGCGTTGTTCACAGTATCGGCCACGTAGTAGCCTTCCTTGGTGTGCACAACGGGGTTGACGCGCGTGTTACCCTTGGGGACGCCCCCAAAGCGAGCCTCTGTGGCAGAACCATCCTTGCAGCCCTTTTCTACGAGGCTGCCAGCAATCGTCGACAGTCGACCATCCCTGGAGATGGCGCGAATAGCGGAGCCGCTGCCGCCCATGTCCGAGAAGACTACACTCCCCTCGACCAAGGCGCCGCCGTAGCCGACGGTGCCGTAGGTGCCCACCCCACTAGGCCCATCCACGGAGTCGACGTTGGCCAGGTTGTTCACGAAAATGCTGTAGTAATAATTCGTGCCATCGAATGTTCCATCGTCGGTTTGTGCGGCGGCAGGGGTCGAGGAGGGTGAGATCAAAACACCCAAAACAAAAAGAGCGGCGGCGAGGAGCAGGCCAAGGGGCGGTGGCCGTGCCCGAAGCACCGGTGATCGTTCTGTCGTGACAGCCATGCGCTGCAACATCCCCTCGACTGGAGTGTGTGTGTGTGGTGTGAGAAGCAGACCAGGAGGAGAACTAGGAGGGGAAACGAGGAGGAGAAGGGGGGGAGGTAAAGTGGGTGGAGTACTGACGAGAGCAGGGGGCTCACAGGCTTGGTGTGTGCCAGTGACTAGGTGTGTGTATCCCCGTTTCTTCACCCCCAAAATAACAAAAAAGCGAACAAAGAGAATCACACACACACACAGACACAGACACACATACGCACCGAGGCGGACGGTAGTGAGGGGCTAAGGGCAGCACAACGAGGGAAGGGAGAGGGTGGTGTGTCGCAGCGGCCACTGTGCACTGTGGTATGTCGTTTGTGGTTTGTATGTACCGATCACAAAAAATAGGGGTGGTGGTGACGGTAAAGCAGCCACGCACGCACACTCTCGTATATATGGAAGCGAGAGGGAGAGCGTGTGTGTGTGTGTGTATGTGCGCGCCCTCCCCCTATCTCTGATATGTCCTCCCTTGATAATCGCGCTTCAAAGAGAGAGAGAAGTGCACCACGTTTCCAGACCGGTGGGTGATGGCGGAAGTGGCTAAGGGCAGTGATTAAAGTGATGCCGAGAGAGAGAGAGCTATCCCCAACACGCCGTAGTACAAAAAAAAGGGGGAGCAAGGTAGAGGGGGGAGGGGGGTGAGGTGAGGTAGAAGATATGGAATAAAAAAAGAATACACGAGCTCGTAGGGTAGCGTCCATCACACATGCTTCAAGTAACGCAGGTTACCCCCCTCCCTCCCCTTCCCCTTCCCCATCACATGCTTTTCTTCCGTGAGAGAGCGGGCGGGCATGCGTGTACCCGAACCACCCATTACATATGCATGTATATACTTGTATATATATATTTTTCTTGTTTCTTCACAAACGCATTTTTTAAAAACCTTCTCCCAGTCTCAGTGTTCGGGTGGACGTGGCGGTGGCTGTGGCTGTGGTGGTGGTCGTCGTTGTTGTTCTCATGGCCCTCGCCCACAGTAGACGGCTGGAGACACACCGAGGAGTACACACATCTCTCTTCTTCCCCCCCCTCCCTCCCCCCCACCCCCGACGTTCACCTATGCGAATACACATCTTTTCGACGACCGGTGTAGAAAAAAAAAAATCTCTCTTTCTCTCTCTCGAGGACTTCACGGCTTTGCAGCGCGGACCACCGGCTGTCCATGCTTATCGAGATGCGCGAACGGACATGTCACACCTCTGTGACAGCCTTCCGGTGTGCGATAGAAGTGGCACAACCCTCCGCCGCCCATGCTTCCAGCGTTGCTTGCGGTGATGCCGTTGCTGCTGCTGCTGCTGCTGTGTGAGTGGTAGACGGTGTTATCCACGTGCTGGGCGTTACGGCGCAGCTGTGCTATGCGGTAGTCATTCAGTTTCTCAGCCAGGTTTGGGTCGTCGGGGGACGGCAGCGGCGAGGCGCCAAGGGCTGAGGACAACGACGACGATGGTGCGGTGGACACAGGCCCAGACAACACTGAGGGAAGAGCGGACAGAGTGTTTCCTCCGCTACTGCTGTCGCTGTTGCTGCCAATGATAGCGCCGCCGTGTGGCTTCTTGTTCTCGAAGGAGGTGAGTTGCTGCACATCCGTCTCCTCCCTGTCCACACCGTAGTAGCCATCACATACCTTGTAGAAGTCCATGAGCGCTTGGTGCGCAATAAAAGGAGACGGGCGGAGGGAGTGATCGTGTGGCTGGACCGCCTCGTAGAGGGCTTCGGGGGAGAGCGCCGTGTACGGCTTCGGCTCGGCGGCGCGCACGAGACACAACATTGCAGGAGCGGCATTTTCGATCACATAGTTCACGCGACCGGCTTTGCGGCGACGCGCCGCCGTGGCTGGTGCCTCTGCCGGCTCCTTGTACGCCGCCGTAGACATAATGAAACCCCCCGCCTCCAAAAAAAAAGGGATATATAAAGGAAACACAAAAAAAATGGCAAAAGAAGAGGGGTGGGGTGGATGAGTCCCCCCCCCTTACTCCACAACACGTTGCGTGTGTGCGTATACTTGCGTCTTTTTTTTTGTCTCCCTCTCTCTCTCTCTTTTTCTCAGACCAAGTGGACTTTGAGAGTGTAGAAGCTGACACAGAGAAGTGCGTACAGGGCAACCAGTAAAAGGGGCAAGGGAAGGAGGGAGGAGGCGCAAGGAATGTGAATGGGTTTGTGTGTGTGTGTGTGTGTGTGGACTTGGCAAGTAGGAAAGCATTCCCCCTTTCCTCCTTCGCTCGTGTTGGGGGGAGGGAGGGAAGGGGAGGGGAAGGAGACGTATTGAGCGTTACAGCACACCTACAGAGAGAGAGAGAGAGACTCAGAGGCATGCTTGATGAGGAGATCAAAAAAAAAATGGAGGGCAAGACGGGGCGGGTAACCCCCCCCCCCTACCTGCCCGCCCCCCTCTCCTTTCCCCTTCACCATCACAGAAACATGCAATCGTGGTCGTCACCATGACGAGCTTTCCTCCTGTCTCTGCAACTCCTTTACGTGCGCGCATCTGTTGTCCTACACATACACACACTCTGTGACTCTCTCCCTTTTTCTTTTCCAGCAGCGCAGGACAAGTGAGGTCAACACAGCACTCCCTCCCCCCCTCTCTCTCTGGATTCCCAATGTGTCCCGGGGGAGGGGAGAAGGGCGAGGGCGGGGGCGAGGCGGAGAGGGGAGAGGGGGAGGGAGCGAGGCGATCTTTTCTTGAAAATGGCCACCATTACTCCTCCTCTTGCGGAAGAAATTTGAACTTGTCGATAGCCCATTCCCGATACATCGCCATTTCACACGCCGGGAGGGCGAGATAGTCATCAACCATGTCGTAGCTGATGGTCGACGCGATCTTCTCCACATCAACAACGTGCCCCTCCCGTCCCTCATAGCAGTCGGTGATGTCGAACCCAGGTGCGCTACTCCCTCCTCCTCCTCCTCCCCCCTCCTCCTCCTCACCACCACCACCACCACCGCCGCACTGGGGGTTGTTGCGGCATTGGCTTAGGAAAATCACGTAGCCCAACAACTCAGCCGTGGCCCAGGGAGGTCGGCTCGTTTCCTTTGCCGGCGTATGTTTGCCTTCGGCGTGACCCTCATCATCATCTCCAGAGAGCTCACGCGCGGTCCCCCCAAGCCTGAGCTCCCGTAGCGACGGAGTTTGATGTTGAGAATGCTGCACGGTCGTGGAGTCCGTGCCTCGCGTGTCGCTCGGGAGAACCTCGAGCAGCTCATCGCCTACAAAACACACCGTTCGGTAATGATGTCCCGGGAAGAGTTGCACCAATCCCGTATCCGGAGAGGGCAGCATCAGCACGCAACCCTCGCGCATGGCTGACTGCTTGCGCTTTTCCTGCAGGAGGGTCCACAGCTCATGACGGACCTCCTTCATTTGGTTTGTGATCGCTCTGCGCTGGTGCGACAGCTCCGAAAAGAAATCCTTTTCACAGACACCACCCTCCCCTACGCTGGAGGATGCAGAAGCGGCGGCGTCGCCCTCACCAACCGCATCAGGATCCCCGACATTGGAAACCGCGGTCTCTGAGATACGCAGTCTCTTGTGTTGCTGCCGCGCTCGCGTGCGTCGGGTAAACCACAATTTTATCGTTCGAAGTAGGTCTGCACGGGTTGCAGTTAGCGTTGAGGCGCGCAGCTGAAGCTCTCGCCGACGCTGACGACGCAGGCGGCGCAGCCGCAGTGCGCCCGTGCAATCGAGCAACAGCACTGGCCTGTCACCGTAAAAGTTTGACGGGTGAGACGCGGCAACCGCAGGACCAGCGCCACAGCCGTCTTTTGCGATTGCCTTCGTGGCGCGCGGAAGGAATAGATCACGAGGATTGAGAAAAGGATGCTCAGCAGGAACGACCATGCGCTGGTGGTTGAGCATCACTGCGAAGTCACCGCGGCTATTGGAGTGGGATTTTGCGATTGCCCCAGAGATATGTGGCGCTGGCGATGCGAAGGGTGGCGTTGGCTGGGAGAAGAGAAGCGACGAGAGACCGGGCGAACCATCGACTGAGTTTTCCTCGCTTCGAGTGTGCACCGCGGTGATTTTGTCTCGCATATTCGCTACGCGCAGCGGCTGCCTCTGCGGCTCATCGGAGGGGAGGGTTGCGGCAAGAGGCGGAGCGGCGGCTGGCGCGAGAAGTGTGTCGTGGGCATCATGAGAGTTGGGGACTAGCGCACTACCCTGTCGCGAAGGCTTTTGATTGGACGGCTGCATAGATGAGGTAGTGTTCGTGTTTGTGGAGCTGTGCTGCGACGGAGGTGATTCAGAGGTCAACCAAGAAGAAAGCGCATTGCTTCGCATGACGATATGTAAATATACACATGTACGTGTTGATCTGTATTCTCTTTTTTTGTTTTGAGGTGGTGGTGGTGGTGGTGGTGGTAGTAGTGATGACTGGACGTCGTAGGGAAGTGAGATGGCAACTGATCTTTAGATGCAGACGGTCAGGGGAACGACCAAACAACTCTAGTCGCTTTTATGTTCCCCCCTCATCCCCACCCCCCACCTCTTAGAGGGGGGCGTGCTCATGTAGGGGAGGGGAGGGGGGAACATAAAAGTAGGCACACCCGCCAAGAGGGCAACAGCAGCTGAAGGGTGTCCCCTCTTACCCCTGTTGCTCGCCTTTCTTTTTGCTTTTGGAGGAGAGGAGGAGGAGGGGGGGGGGCCATGCATGCATGTGTGTATGTGTAGAGGGGGGGGGTACAACACTAGTGCTTGTGTATAGGTTTGCACGCAGACTAGCGCAAAGAGGGAATTCCATAAATCGAACACGGGACGTACATCTAAAAAAAAAAGTCTGGGGTGGGTGGGTGGGTGCGTGCGTGTCTCGAGTAGGGGAGGGGGGGGGAGGGCCGAAGCACTGGAGGGGGAAAACAGTACACGTGCCAAACACACACACACACACACACACAGAGCGATGCGCACGTCCCCCTCCTCCACACAAAAAAAAGAGGGAGTGGCAGAGTCTACAAGCGAAATCATTGAGCCACAACATCAGAGGGCGTCCAGGAAATACGCAAGGCATGACCCTCATCGTGTGTAAGTGGTGGTGGTGGAGATTGGAATGCTACACCCCCTCCCCCTCCCCCCTCCCCCCTCCCCCAATTCACTTCACTGGGGAGAGGAGGGGCTTGCCTCTCTGTTCTCCACGTTGACCTCGGGTCTCTCACTGCAGCCTTGCCGCTGCACGGGCTTACAGGGAAAGCACGAGGCGGTGTGCGGCGGTACGGTTGTCGTCCTGCCTGGCGTTTGTGCCAGCGTTGACGACACCGACGCCGACGCCGCCGCCGATGTGGAGTGACGCTTTTGCATCAATGCCAGCAGTTCTGGCGGGAGAGAGGTGCGTTGGTGGGGTGCGTGCGTGACACACGAGGGTGCATGCGCGGTCGCGGAGCCTTGTGGTCCCGTCCTCTGCGGTGGTGAGGCGATGAACGTTGCGAGGGGTGGTGGGACTGCGGTGGTGGTGTTGGTGGGGGTGCTGGTGGGGGTAGTGGTGGACACCATCGGCTGGGCGAGCACGGTGGGGAAGGCGGGATTGGTGAACAAGCGTAGCTCGTCAGCCAGAGTCGGTTGAAGCGTCGAGGGCGAAGTCCACGCCTGAGCTGCTTGTGGCTGCAACATGAGCGATGCTGAGGCGTGAGAGCCGTCGGCGGTGGTGGTGGTGGTGGTGGTACTATTGAAGCTCTCTCTGCTCCTCGCCACGCTGCGGTTGCTGTTCGCGCGACGCTGGCGGCCGCTGTTGAGGGGGGACGGAGAGGGTGCACCGAAGCGACCCTCCAGTGGAGTTGCGATGGAGGAAGATGGTGAGTGCAGCAGGGAGAAGGACAAGGCACGGTTCGCTCGGCGGTGGCCGCCAATACCCCCAAGACTGCCGCCCCCAGCGCTGCCACTACGGAGGCTGGGGCTCCGACAAAATGTTCCACGCACGTGCTGGGGCCGCTGTTCCGCGGGGTTTTCCATCGAGGCGGTGGTGTGAGACCAGGCGTTGTATCCGTCTCCTCTCGCCCTGCCTTGCCGACGTGGGGCCATATTGAATTCGGTGGACGAAAGCGAAGGCCGCCCACTCGGCGTGCGAGGAGCAAACGGAGAGGGTGGCGGTGAAGACGACATCGGCAGTCCCCCCCACGACTGCTGGGGCGAGACAGCCCGCGGGTCAGACGGCAGGGATACCGAACGACGGCTGCACCACCCCGCCTCTCTGCTACCGCCACTGCGACGCCGCGCATTCTCCGGCGAGAAAGCGTAGGCCGGCGGAGGTGTGCGGCGCTGCCACTCCTGTCTTGGATGGGAGAGGGCAACCACTACTGGGGAAGAGTACGCCGTTGGCCAGCGCTCGGCGCTGTCTCTGTTGCCGTGGGCTCTAGCGACCGAGGCGATCGCACTCCCGAACGTCAGGCGCTGCGGCGCCAGTGCCAAGACCTCGCTGAGGCGACTCCCACTGCTGTGGGCGCTGGCGGATGGGGAGTGAATGACCATCGACGAGTGTGACCGCTGCCGGTCACCCTGGTACCGCTTCTGCGGTGCCCACGAGCGTCGCCGTGCCACCGCGTAACCGTAGACACCACTACCGAGGGCGCGCACGCGTCGTTCCTCGTCGTCGTCGTTGTTGTCGGGGACGCCACCACCACTTCCCGGAGAGCCCGCGGCTGCCGCGAGGAAAAACTCGAGCGAACCGGTCGAGTGCCGTGAGGGAGATGCTGGCAGCGAGGAAGGCTGCGGCTGCGGCGGCTGTTGGGAAGAGGGCGCCTGGTTGCATGCATCGGACGCGATTCCCGCCGCCGCGGTCGAGCACCCTCGTTTGTGCGTAAGGCGTGTCATGCGAGTCAAATGCTGGACGTCCATCTCCGGCGCACACGACAGCCGGTTCGCACCACTGTACCCACTAAAACGCGCAGCATCGTCACCGTCCGTTCCACTTTGCCTCACTGTGGAGAGACCCCTTCTCCAATCAGGTCGCACCCGGAGAAAGGAGCCGGAGCCCCGAAGCGGCGATGGATGCACCGGTGAAGCAGCAACCGGGGAGGCGTCTGCGACCGCTGTCCTCGAGGGAGTCCTGATCGAAGCTGCAGATGCCTGCGTCACTGCAAGGAATGTATAGGCGGTAGAGAGACGTGTTGGTGTCATGCTGCTGCTGTTGCTGCGGTGCCGAGGCTCGTGATCTCTAACGGGGCTGTTGCTAAAGCCGACGCTGTCGAGCTTCTGCTTGTGTTGGTCGCAGGGAGTTCCGAAACAGGCCGACGCAGCGGCCCCCGCTGTGGGCGAGTGATTCCTCGGGCTCTGATCGGTGGCCCCCATCACCGGCTTGTATTCGACATCGTCCCGGCCTTCTTCGGTGACTCGCAGATTCTGTCGCCATTTGGTCCACGTTGCGGGGGCGTCGTGCAGATTGCGATCAGGGCCGGTGCACCGACTGCTGGGGTTGATATCTTCCTCCTCGCGCGAGCACGGCACCGCTGTGGACCACGTGGAGGCCTGCAAGAGTGACTGCAAGCGTGTCTGCGCCGGGGTGGAGAAGATGGAAAGTATAGAGGACCCCGTGGAGGATTTAACTGGGGTGGTGGTGAGAGGAATAGCCGTGGAGGCGTGTAGGCGCCGTTCATCTGCCGAAAGAGTGAGACGGCTAGCGACTCGGTGCGGGGTGGAGGCGCAGAGCTCCATGGTGGCTACGCTGGCAGCGGGTCTGTCAGGATCGTGGCGTGTCGATAACGGCGAGAGTGGCGGTGCTGGCGAGTTGCTGTCGAAGGACATCTCGTCTTCCAGGACCCACACGCGGCGCATGGCCGTTCGAGTGTGCGAGGGCGGGCTGGACGACACCGATGCGGCGCCTCGGCACAGGAGGAGGTCGTCGTCGTTGTCTTCACCACTGTCGCTAGAATGGGATAGTGAGTCAGGCCGAGGGTAGCTGAGATGGCGTGTGTGGCGGCCTTGGGGACTTATATGCGCTCTGCCTTCGCACTGCGTCTTCTGCGCCGCTTCAGCATCGGTGGCGACCACTGTTGAACCGTCGCCCCCCCTGTGACTGGACGAGGAGGAGAGGCAGAGCATCTCGGAGAGGTAGACCATCGGCGACGTCGTGGTGGTTGGCGCTGGGGTTTCGGCTAGGCCGCGGGCTTTGTCGTCGTCGTCGTCGTGGTTCTCAAACGCCGTGCCCATGTCGAAGCCGCCGATTTTCGTGTGGGTACGAGCGTGTCGCGGTTCGAGTGGCGAGGACGAGGACATGGATGCGGCGCGAGGCCAGGGCGGCGCTCGAGAGTCGCGGCCGCACACGCAGTCAGCGTCACTTCTGCCTCTTGTACTTACTAAAGCTGCCCGGTGCGACATCTCGTCCTGCGGATCTGCAACGCCTGGGCTGCTGCTGTGGCGCCTGCTGCGGCTCGTGTCGCCGGTGCCAACACTTATGCCAGGGCTGGTGCGCCGCACAATTGGCGTATCTTCGTCGACCTCGCCTGGTTCTTCAAGCACAGCGCCCTGCTGATCTTGCGAGTTGTTCCCGTTACAGTCGAGGTTATCGCCGGTACGGCACCCAGAGGCCACCGTTTGTCCAGTTGCACTCGCTGAAAGACAGGTGCTGTTGCGAGACGCAGGCTTCCATGCACTGTGGCCAGTGGCGCCTGCTGCCGCTGCGGCCGTGACGGCCTCGGCGTACTTTTCATTCACTGCAGGGCTGTGTGAGCAACTCGCACTGCTTCGAGCATAGACAAGCACGGTGCCTTTTTGAGTGGTGTTGTCTAGACACAGCGTACCCTCTGCACCGCCGGTCTCTTCACTGTGTACACGGCGTGGGATGCAATCGGTGAGGGCTTCAATGAGCAGCGAGGTGGGATGCGGGACACCCGCTGGGGTCGGAGAGGACAACCCCGCCAAGGACTCTGCCGCCATAGGGGTTTTGACGTTGACTATGCCAGTGGCGGCGAGGGAAGGCCAGGGGCGCACGGAGGCACTGCGCACATCGCGATCGACACACATGGACAGGGATGACTGCGTCTGTGCCGTCTGCGTGCTCACCGAGGTCCCGGACGGCGCTGCAGACCGCAAGGCAGTGTCGGAGAAGGTTGGTGTGGGAGATGATGCGCCCACAGTGCGCTGCCACGCAGAAGTTGTGTGGAGACGGTGAGCATCCTCTTCCACCGCAGCGGCTGGAGACGGCGACAGCTGCGGCTGATCACCGGGGCATTGCTGTGCGACGTTCGGTTGTGGCGGCGGCGGCGGCCGCCGCCGCCTCTGCGTTATTTGGTCTCTTCGCCACCGCGATGGTGCGTCGTGCGGCTGCGGTGACGGAGAGATGTCGCCGCGGCTTCGCGTTTGTGCGCTGGCGAGACATGAGTTCTGCGTAGAGACGACTGAGTCTGCACGGGTTTCATACACGAGATCTTCACGGAGTCCACTGAGGAGGTACGACATTGCTGCCGTAGCGGGTTGCCGCCCTCCTGGTGCTCCCCTCCCACTCTCCAGCCGATGGGTCTCTCGAGACTCTGGGGAGAAGCGCACATCTTCCGCCGTCTGCTCCCGCATGTGTGGCCGTCCGTAGACCCCGCCCTGAGAGTCATCGGCGTCGTCGTTGCCCCGTACATCGCCACTGCCGTCAACCCTATGGAGAGGTAGATGACGCGAAAGAGGGCGGCAGGGCGGCTGCACGTCTGCCATGACACCTTCACCTGAGCGAGGAGGAGAGTCGTCGCACACAAGGTCGTAGGTGCGCTCCGTGTTGCCCTGCAGTCTGGTCACCTCCACCGTCACCGTGGGCCCTTCTCCAGTACCCGAAGCGCGAATGGGGCTGAAAGGGGGAGAGCCAATTGACGCGTTGTCGCACGGCACCGAGGTGGTCGTTGATGGGGGGACGGAGGCAAGTGAGGACGAGGAGGACGACGACAGGGCCCAGGTCAACGGCTGCGAGTCAGTTTCTCCTGTCGACCGGATGGGAAAGGCCGGGGGGTCACTGTCCGTGTTTGAAGGTGTTTCACCGTCTTGGCCAGAGAAAGGGAGAAGCTGGGTGCTGCCGCTGCGGCCAACGCGGTATTGCATGTCCCGCGGGCCTTGCCGTGTTGATCGCTCGTGGCGATGGCGATCTGCAGTCCCTACAGGGCTTGACGGCTCCGCCGCTGACACCCGCGGCGTGGCCCCCACGTGTGCCATGGCGGCAGCCGCCGACTCAGGGACGGGATGTTCCACCACAGAAAGCCTTCCTCCCGAGGCACCGGCAGGATGTGCAATTGACTGGCCAGCAGACGTCGCGACGCGGTCCACGCGACGCCGGAGACGGTCCAGTTCCCTGTTCTGGGAGGCGTACACGGCTGCTGCTGCCGGTGAGGGTGGTGTACGCGCCGTCATCCAGCCAGCAGTAGTGGAAGGGGAGTACCCATGTAACGGCTTGGCATGTGGCAATGTGTAGGCCAGAAGCGGCACCGGGCGTGATGCGTGTAGGCGAGTCACCTTTTCACGCTGTCGTCGATGTAAGGTGACGAAGAGAGCGGTGTAGTCGAGTGGGGAGCTGCCAGCGTGCGGGGCCGGTAGAAACGTGCGTGTTTGGCCGGTGCACACCGTCTCCACTCCTCGAGGCGGCCCTTTGGACTCGGTGTCCTCTTCTCCCAGAGACGAAGCTGCTACGCGCTCGTAGCGGGGACGTACCACACACAAATACGACCCGAGCGAATTCACCGTCTGTGTGGGTGTACCCCATGTGTGTGTGAAGACATTGGGAGGTAGATAGTCGAGTGGGTTCATCAAGAGAGAGGGAGAGAGAGGAAGAGGGGGAGAAAGAAAGAGAGAGAAAGAAAAGCAGCACACACACACAACCTCACGTCAAGATCGCGACCCGATGTGCAGGACTTGAGGGGAAGAGGAGGGAGGGGGAAGGGGGGAAACCAAATCAGATGCGGAAAGTTAAGGGGAAACAAAGGCGGTAGCAACAAAAAAAAACAAAACGATTCTGGAGAGGTACACAGAGGTGGAGGAGGAGGAGGAGGTGGAGGAGGAGGGGAGGGCAGGGGCAGGGGGATGGGAGGAGAGAATAAACACAGCAAACGAGTAAATGAAAAAAAAGTATAGGGGGTATATGAGAAGAGCAGCGCAGTAATTTGATGTCACACCACCTGCGTCTCTATGCTGCCGCCGATGCTGTAATGTTATGGGTTGTGTCTGTGCGTGTGTGTGGCGCCCCTCTCTTCCCCTCCCACGCGGGCCTCTCCCTTTCTCACCCCCCACCCTTTCTTTTTCTTCTCAGTTTTACTTTTGTGTGAGGGGGCGAATTCTAGGAAAAAAAATATCCACGAAATGGAAAGTGTGCGTGGGGGAGGGAGGGGGGAGAGAGAAAAAAAACGATGACAACAACAAGAGGCTTCCCTTCCCCGCTCTCCCCCCCCACACAAAAAACAACACGTCTTCGCGTTTTTTTCTCTCTTCTTTCCCCCCTTTCGCGGTGTAGGGCTCGTGTGTGTGTGTACAGGTATATATATATATATACTCTTCCGGTATGTGTACAAATAAAAATTCTACGAAGATGATGGGCAGAGGTGTGTGAGTGTGTGGGTGAGGAGACGCGAGTCGAGTGGCCGCAACGGTTTTTTCTGACCTGATCCAGCCACGTAACGCCGCGCGGTCTTCCCCGCCTTTTTCTGTAGTTTGAGACTTCGTCTCTCTCTCTCTCTCTCTCTTGCTTTCACTGAAGCGCGTCACACACACACGCACACACCAGAGAGAAGGGAGAGAGAGATTGGAGGAGAAGGATTGGGGGTAGTTGTGGCGAGCGGTGTTGACAAACACAAGACAGCAAATGCACGAAAGATAGAGGTGAAGCTCAACCTTCTCCCCTCAAAAAAAAGCCCGGACCACCCAAGTGGAATGGAAAGGGGGAAAAACAAGCAAAAATACGAAAGGATGATGTACTAAGCCAGGAGAAGGTGGAGCATCACCACAAGAAAGAACGACAATCAAAAGCGGCTGCCACACCCCTCCTCTTTTTTTTTTACTTCTGTGGAGAGGTGGAGGGAGGGCGGGGGGGGGGGTGTGAGAATCTAAATGACCCCCCCCAAAATACTTCACAAACAGAGATCACGGCAAATATATACAATCAACAGAATTTCTACTTTTTGTTTTTTCCAAATACGTGTGTGTGTGTGTGTGTGTGTGTGTTAGGGAGCAAAGAACTCCCCCCTCTTCCCCGGAAGAATGCGAATGGCGGCCATGAACGTTCAGAAAGGAGGAGGAGGAGGAAGAGGAGGATGGGGAGGAGTCCACGACTTTTGGAGGGCATGCCAGTTTTTTTTTGTCTCTTTTTTTTTTCGTTTTCCCGGGGTGGTGAGCGACGAAAAAAAAAAAAGGGAGCCAGTTAGCACTGAAGAGGGGGAGAGGGGGAGAGACTGTGTGTGTGTGTGTGTGTGTGGGTGGCTTCAAGAGGAAGAACCAACACACATGGGTGGCACCGTTTTTTTAAATACTCTTTTTTTTTTTGTGTGCACACCTGCATGCTTCAGCGAGTAGCTGTGCGCTGGTGTGTCGCAGCGTGTATGCGCCTCACCTCCTCTCAAAGAAGCGTAGTGTCACATGCACATCGACATGCCCAGCGGCAAAGAAAATTAAAGACGAGGAGTGCGCGCATGTGCGACATGCGGAGGGGGGGGGGGGGAGGGGAACTACTGGCGGCATTAAAAGAAGACCGAAGGATGGCCCCCCCCCCTCCTCCCCCATCTCCCACTTCTTACCCACCTCTCTCTCCCCCCTCATGTTAAGTTTTAGCGAGAGAGAAGGAGATGTAGCCAACGGCGGAGGGGAGGAGGGAAGACAAGTGCGAGATGGGAGGATCACACAACACCCCCGCCACCCCCCGCCCCCAACAGAAAAATAATATCACTCACCGACACCACTACGCCAATTATGTTCCTCTTGGCAGAAACACCATTTTTGTGCGTGTGTGTGTGTCTCTCTCTCTCTCTGTTGAGGGTGGCGGTGGTGATGCCGGGGGTGCAGAAAAAGTAAAATCTTTACAGCACTGGCGACAGACAGAGGAAGATCGGGAGGGGGGTAGAGGAGTAGCAACTCCTCCTCCTCCCTCCCCCGGCAACGTAATGAGAACATCCTACAAAAAAAGGTTTTCTCACACACCGCGGCGGTAATGCGGAGGGAGTGCCAGCCACAGATGACTGCACCACAATCGCCAACCTGCCGGACACACTCAAAGCCGGATCAATACACAAAATACACACACACACACACAAAAAAAAAAACAGATGATTAAAATGGTGTCCAGACGGAGGGGAGCGAGAGAGAGGGGGGGGGGAGGGGGGGGAGCGAGGGAGAGGCGGGGATGGAGAGGGGGGGGGATGGAGTGGAGAATCCACACTGAAGCAGCGTCTGCACAGTCACAATTTGCCTTGTCACAATCGTGCATCCTTTCTGTGCGGATGTACTCCACTGAGCTCCCATCACAAGTCGTTCAAAAAAAAAAAGGCTTCTCCGATTTCATTGAACCGCCCGTCCAACACACCTGATACTTCGAGAAGCACCAACACTTCCACACCACGGCTTCCTCCTCCTCGTCTCTTTGCCTTGCTAGTGGCCCCACACTTACACCGCTCCAGTCTTCGGCTTCACTGACTTGAAGCGCGGTACGCCCTTGCACAGCGCCAGCCCGACCAGCGTGCCAGCTAGTGTTGGCTGCCAGTCAAAGTAGAATATGCAAGCCTGACCGACCCAGCACGCGTACTTGATCCAGCCGCTGAAGCTGTTTAGGATGGTCATGGGAGTCAGGCCATAGTAGCAGTACTCCATCACAAACAGAGCTGAAATGATGTCCCACGGCCCGAACTGCTTCTCCGGGGCGGCCTCGCTGCCGTAGTAGAAATAATTGCCCAGCCACATCATCGCACCCGAGATAACGGCGGTGCCGCCGCAGTACATCATCAGCCCGCGAGAGCCCAGGATGGGCAGGACGTGATGGCACATGGTGTGAAGCAGTATCATCCCATACGTCATGGCAAGGAAGTTGTTCGTCAAGAACGAGTGCAGCAGCCACGTCCACGGGCGAACACTGTTGTCGACGCCCCCTGTATTCAACCACCAGCGCTCCTCTGTGTTGCTGCCCGTGCTGCAGAGGCAAAATATCGTGAAAACAATAAAGTTGATGGCGTTGACACTGTTGTAAATTTGTGGGAAGCTGGAGAAGTCGCTGCGCAGGCCGCGGACGTGATCCATGAAGCTTTTCTTGGACCGCCCCGTTTTGCCGCCACTATTCTTTTCCTTCGTATTGCCCTTCGCGGACGAATCGCCCGGTTCATCGCCGTGATCGGACTTGGCACTCGACTCTCCATCCGCCCTACCGGATTCCCCGGCAGTGCTGCCACCCTCCTCTTGCTGCTGCTGCTGCTGGCCCTTCACGCGTATCCAGCGATACTGCGTGGCGTCCAGAGACAGCGGAGAAGGTGTGGGCAGCCGTGCGCTGCGCAGGAAAGTCGACGTTGCGCTGCAACTAACAGGATGAGCACGAAGGCGCACGGACGAAAAGTAGAACTGGCGATTCGAAATCAGCGACGGTGTCCATGTCATCGATGGTGCCCCGGAGAGAAAGACGACGGCCGTCGTCTTTGCCACCACGAAGACTCCTGGGAGAGAGGAGGCGCTGCTCAGGGGCGCCATACGCGGCAGCGCGGCCGAAGCGGCGGCTCTCGTGACTCCACCGGCACCGCGGAGGCGAAGCATGGTGATGGCCTGTTTTTTTTTGTGGCTCTAGTTACCATCCTTCCAGAGGCAGGGGAGGGAGGAGGGGGAGGGAGGAGGAGTGAGGGAATCAGAGAAGGCTGGGATGTTCTGCGGGCGAGGGTGTGGAGTGCGACGCAAGACGACAGAGGAGACGCTGCCTCTACGGTTGGGGGGGGGGTAGAGGCCCGCGCTTTGGTTCATTGGTAGATGTGATTGCACAGCGGGGGCGGGACCCTGCGCTGCTTTAGGCGTGTGTCCACACACAGGGCTCTTTCATTTTTAACCACCCACGTGTGTAGGGGCACACACACACACACACACACAAGCTCACATCTATTCACAGAGTTTCCAAAGAGAAAGGAGGTGGTGGAGAAAAAGCGGAACATCCCCCCCCTCCCCTCCCCTCTCCACCACCACCACCACCACCGTCCCCCACACACACACCACACGTGGGATAGTCATTCAGCTATGTTTTTTTTTTTCCTCCTCCACAATGATGTGCGTATGCACAAAATGGGGGTGTGGTTGTGTGGCGACGTTCGCTGGCGTGGCTGGGGACATACGACTCACATACAAATACCGATCCTGGTCCGATATTTGTATGTGCAGCGCGCCTAAAAGCATACCTTCAGCGCCTTGGCTGCCTCATCACGCACGTCGGAGCTGGGGTCCTTGAGAAGCTGACGCAGGATCTGGAGAATGACACCTGTGCGCTCCTCCTCACTAAACTGCAGGGGTGGCAGGGCAGCATACGCCATGGCTGAAGCACCACCACTCTGATCGCCACTGCCAGCGAGAGAAAGCAGTATGGGCTTGTTCATCAAGATGCTGTGCGCCACAGTTCCAGAGGGCAGCTCCGGCTTGCAGGAGGACATGGGCACAGACGTTGATATGGTGTCGCCAATGTCCTCCTCACCATCTGTCGCTGCTGGCAACAGAGATGGCGCCATCATCGCATGCACATCGGGTGAGCTGAGGAGGAGCACCTCCAAGATGATCTTCGCCACCACCAAGCGCACGTTCAGCACCGGATCGCGAGCGAGTTTGTCTAGCAGCGGAATAAAAACGGTTGTTTTGTCCACGCGAAGCCGCATCGCAATGCGCAGGAGGGCGCTACGGCTTAGGTACGTCTTCCACGCGGGGGCGTAGGCGTGGATGCGCGGCCAGAGCACGTCATCGACGAGTGCGTTTGCGTTGAGGGATCCGGAGGAGGAGGCGGCGCCATTGCCAGAGTTGTTGGCAGCACCGATGTCGTGGTTCGCGCCGCACATTTGCCCGGCACTACCTTTCTCTGCTCCGTCACCTGCCCCCGTACTTTTATCAGCGTTGCCCCGAATGCTTACAGCAGCGTGTTGCACGCACATCCGCTCTACCGCATCTAGCGCTGCATCGCGGACTGCCTTGGCCTTGTCGAAGAGAACTGCTACCAGTAGCGTCAACAGCTCTGTCCGGGCAAGTTGATATAGCGGGTGTGTGTGTGCCCACGAGGCGGTGCAGACGCCTGGCTGAGCCATCGCAGAGACATCCGTCAGGGAGCCGTACGTCGTCGTCTCGTCCTTGCCACTCTCGAGTTGATCCCTCGACGCGGGGGGCCTGGGGTTAACAGCACCTGTTACCAGCAGACATCCACACAGGTGGGCCAGGAGCACCGCATACTGCTCACGCAAACGCCACAGCTCGTGCTGAGCCAGCTGCCTGAGGCACTGAAGAAGAGCGCCGTACTGCACCTCGTCGGCACTGCGAGGCAAAACGCCTGCGTCACCCTGACTTTTCTCATTCGCGTCGGCCCCGCGAGCGGAGGGAGCAACGCCTCCACAACTAATCGGCCGATCCTGCGCCTGCGCGCTGCGACTTTGTCCTTCACACGATTGGGGAGGGGGTTGTCGCATGCGCATCAGCAACAGGTCTGTGAGTTCAGCGACGAGGGCCAGCTTTACCGTGGGCTCATCGTCTGCGGTCAGCCGCAGCAGCGCGTCTGTGTTGGAGTGGAGACTGCGGGCCCACACAGAGAGGTCTTCCCCATCTCTCGTGGATGTGGGGGTTTCGGGATGTGCAGGGCATGATGGATCGGCAACCACCAAGAGGCTCAAGGTGCGACACAGTCCTGCGAAGGCTTCGGCTGAGCGGCTGCGCACACGTGCATCACTGTCACTAGCAGCGAGAAGGGCGCACTGCGCGACGGCATCCAGTAGCTGCTCAAGCGGATCACTCAACGAGGGGAGCAGCAGAGGTTCCTGTAGCGGGGCACGTCTCGTTGTGGACACTCTCTCTTCACCAGGCCTGGCTGAGGAGCTCACTCGCAGAGCTGCTTCGGTTGCAACACCAAAGCACCGCGCGACACACCGCGCTGCGCTGCAACGCACTTCGACCTCCTCGTCATTCATCAAATCACTCAGCGGCGCCACCCCAAAGGGCGCTGCACTAGTCCATAGAAAAGTTAAAAGGCGCAACATGTGCGCCAGCCACGTTTGTGCACGCAGCTGGTGCGCTGTCGACTGATGAGTGGCAGAAGACTCAGCCTCCTCCGCGAGTGCAGAGATGCGGGCGAGGAGGAGAGAGAAAGTGGCGGTCAGCCGTGGAAGCCGCTGGGCTATCAGCCACCGCGCCTTCCAGTTTGCGTAGCGCGGGACCCAGCGCAAGCAGGCGGCGAGGAGCGTAAAGAGTTGCGAGCACACTGTATCGACAGAGTATGGGGGGATTGCGCCGCCGAGGTGTACAGCTGCCTCCGCAGTGAGGCGTTGCACTACATCCAGAACGGCCTCGAGTAGAGCGAAGTCGATGGAGGCGGGGCTCTCCTTCACCATGGATGACGCTTCTGCCGCCGCGGCGTCGAGCTCCAAGACGCTTCCCGGAGCGGTCATGGCAGCCCATAAGGCCGGTGTTACCATGGTCGTGCCAACAGGATCGATATGGCGAGTCAAGGGCGTCAGCGCTGCCGTATGGTTGTTCTCCGCCTGTTGCTGGAGTTCAATGATGACCCGAAGTGTGTTCAGCAGGGGGGGAAGGGCACTGGTCGGCACCAACATCTGCAGCAGCATTGGACACACCGTCGTCAAGGAGAAGATGGAGGCGGCGGATGCAGGCGTGCTGGTGCTGTTATGGTTGGCGAAGGTGCACCGGAGGTCGATGCAGAGGGGAAGCGCCTGCAGAAGCGCTCGACGCACAATTCGGTGGAGACGAAAGATGGAGACGGCGTTGAGGGTGCCCGGCAGCCACTGGGCGACTTTCTCTGTCGTGTCCCCGCCAGGGACGGGGGATGTCATCATCAGAAATGTGGCATCATCGGGCATGTTGGCGGCGGCAGGAGTGGCAGAGCCGGCGGCAGTGCTCACGCATGCGAAGCTGACGTCCCACACGCTGTGCGAAGCAGCGCGGGACTCGTTGGGGCCGACACCTAACTGCAGTGTCATGCAGCTCCCATCCTCCACCGACGGGCGGCGAGGGCCCGTTGCACTTGTCGTCGAGCCGGTGGCGCAGGACATGCCGAGTTTCATGAGAATGCGGTGGCGCAGCAGAAGATCTGTCAGCGCACCGCGTGCGGTGACGAGGGCAGAGCACACGAGGCGTTTCAGACTGTCTGTTGTTGTTGTTGCCTTCGTCGAGGCAGTTGTTGGGGGTGACGGCATTGACACTGTGCGCGTGGACACGGCCGCGGCAATGCAATAGGCCACATGACGGCGCGTCATGCGGTACATGAACGTCTGTAGTTGGGCTGTGGTGAGGAGCGGCTCATCTGGAACGCTGATCTCTGACCACGCATCCACCTCCGATATCGCAGCAATAGAGGTTGTATTCGTTCCCCTCAGAGGGGCTGTCCGGAAGCCTGCGCCGTCGGTACCGCCTAGCCTGGCACCCTGTTGTTGCTGCTGTTCGGTTTCCCACAGCGTTGACTCAATCGCCCGTAGGAGCCCGCTTGTTGTCTCCACCGCCGTTGCGATGGGGCCGGGGTATGGAGACTCTAGAAAGCCCTGAAGCGTCTTGAGCAGCAAGCGCCACCGGGTGCGCAGTACATTGCGGCGTCCCTCGAAGCACAGGTAGTCAACAAGAGAGAGCTTGCCGTCCGCGTGCAGCCGTGTCAACCTAGGCGAGTCCACATTGCCGCTGAGGGGGGAGGCAGATGAAGTCGCGGTTGACGGTGTCAGCGCGTCCATCCACCGAACAAGGCTCGCCACCAGCGCTCGTGCTCGCACATTTACAGAGAAGAAGTCGTCCGTGTCACCGCTGTTGGTGTCGGAGGCGTAGGCGGCACCGTAGAGGTCTAGATCAGCACCAGAGAGCGGCAGGCAAGTCGCTGGTGGAGCTCGCCAAAAGGCCTGTCCGTTGTCTAGACGACGGTGATGCCTTCGGAAGCAGCGAAAGCTCGCCACTGCCTTGCCGGTGCTGCACTTTCCACTGGTGTTGCTCACATCGTCACAAAGGGAGGCCAGCCGACCGCTACCTTCAAAGCACCACGGCCCCGTGAGGGTGGCGTAGCTCCCACTGCATAGGAACTGCACACACTCGTCCTCCACAGCAAGGGCGTAGCAGCACTTGCGAACTTCCTTTTTGGTTGGTGCGGGGGAGGCGGTGAAGTCCTCGCCAAAGGATGAAGCGCTTGGCTTCTTGCCGTTGAGAGTGGACGACACCGAGCCTGCTGCAGAAGAGGCCCTCGCGGTAGCGGCTCTCACTCTCATGGTGCGCTTGTGCTTCCAGAGTAGCTGTTTCCGTACTGCCTCTACAAACCGCGCCGTTGACGCTGCAGCATCGCCGCTGGCGCTGGTGCTCACCGCGCCGGCATCCGCGCTCAGGCTGTCATGCTCGTTTTTCAAGTACTCAGCCGCTTCGTTGACCTTCATCGACGCTTCCGTGGTGTCGATATCTGCCTGCAGAACGGAGAGCGGCACGTACTTGAGATCCCAGCGCTCCAACGTCATGTCGCGCTCGAGTGCGACTCCGAAGAACAAGTGAGGGAGGATCACCTGTGCTGTGAACTGCCGTGTCTCCTCCACGCTGCTGGCTGCCAGCAACGCACACACCGGTTGAACATCCTCAACGGATAGGAATGCCCCGAGGCTGCTACCGCTAGTGCTCTTGGCGGTGTCAGGCCTATCAGGTGAGTTGCTGTTGCTGCTGAGCGCTGGTTTCCTAGGTCCCAGCGGTGTGCTACGGGGCAGTGTCACGCCTAGTAATGCCATCCCCGTTACCAGTGCCAGCTGCGCGTCATCTTCTTCGACGCACCGCAGGAGGTACGGCACAATCTCCGTCTCTGCCCAGCGACCTCCGAGCTTGTGGCAGAGGTGCGGCAGGAGCAGGACTCCCCGATAGCGATCTTGTTTGCGCTGCCGCGGCTCCCTGCAAAGGTCTTCGGCGTCACTGACAGACGCCAAGGGAGTAGCAGTGGCGCCACCAGCGTTGTCGCTATCATCAAACTCACATGCTGGTGCAACGGAGCCGTTTCCATTCGGTTGTGGCCAGTGGATGAGATTTTCTAGTACCGTCAGCGCCACCGTGCGGTTCTCCATCTTTTGGAGCGGGGGGGGGGGAGGGGGGGGGGAGGGGGGGGGGGTCTGTGGATGTGTGTATATCCTGCTTTGTCTCTCTATGCAGTAGTATAATGCTATCGTTGTGTTTATGTGGAGGAGAAAGAGCGGAGGTGGTGGTGGTGGTGGTGGTGGGGGGTGGTGGCCAGTGCAGGGGATTATCCAAGACACGGCAGAGAGAGAGAGAGAGGGATTGTGCATTTACACACACACACACAAACGATTCGGTACCCCTCCTCTGAAGGCCTCACGGCACGTCTGCGTGGTTCGACCCACTGTCCCGATCGAAACGGGGGCGCCTCGCAGGCACTGCTTCTGCCCCCCCCCCCCGTCGCCCCTCTTACTTCCCTTCTCTATCCATCCTCATCAACAGTCCAGCGCTTTTTGGAGACGTGCATCTTTTGGGTGCCACTCTTCCCGACCACACGGAAGAGGGGGGGGGGAGAAGCAGGCAAGAGAGGGGTGTGCGCTGCCTCATATATATGCATATATATCATGTGCGCGGGTGGGGAGAGAAAAATGGGAGAGGGGAAGGGGGAAACAACCGCACCAAAAAAAAAAAACAAACATAGCGGCGGTTCGGAAGGGGCAAAAAAATTAACTCCCCTCCGCCACACACACACACACACACACACTCCTTCCCCCTCTCCTTCCTCCCTCCCTCCACCGATCCCCTTAAAATTTGCTTCTCCGGTGGTTTTAATCGGTTACACGCGTCTTTTTACTCGATGCGCTTCACAGTTACGACAGGAAAAAAAAAGGGCTACGCCCTCCCCCCCTTCTTATATACACACACACATACACGCACACGAAAGCAGATCGGGGGGGGGGTGGGTGGGTGGGCTACCCATCCAATTTGGCGTACTGTAGCACCAGGTGCCGACCATAGAGGTGCGTTGCCTTGAGTGTTTCCAGTGCACGTGTCGCCTCGGCCTCGGAGAGGAACTCGACAAAAGCAAAACCACGATGGTTGTTCTCGCGATGGGAGGAGAACGTGTGGCTCTTGCGCGGCACCCGTACGGTGCGTATTTCACTGAATGCAGAGAAGAGTTCGCGCACGTCTTTTTCGTTCGCCTCGAATGGGAGGTTCTTCACAATGAGCTTCAGTGGGTCGCACCCAGGGGGTACTCTTGACATGGACGCAGCACCTATGGCGGCACCGCTTCCACTGTGGTTTGCAGTCGCATCATGACCGCGGCGGCGTGCGAGGACGGCGGCCTTGGTTGGGTCGTCGTCATCGTCGTCGTCGTCACCACCACCACCCGCATTCGCCCCAGCAGGCCGTTTGGCTGTGCCCTGTTGTGTGGCGGTGGTGTCCACCGCACGGGCCTCAAGCAACAGCGTCGTCTGCTTGCTAACAACGCACGACAGGGTGCGACCTGCCAGGGACTTGCCGTTGAGTTTGGACATACAGTAGGTGAGCGTACTTTGGTCTGCCACCGTGAGGAAGGCACGGCCTTGATCTTGCTGGAGAACAAGGCGCTTGATGAGCGTCTCGGGTGCGCGGGCTATTCTTGGACACGTATCCAATAAGAAGGTGTGCAACTCATCCTCGGTGGTTTGAAAGGGGATGTTGGTGATAAATAACGTGTAAACCATCGCGTTCGCCGCCGCCGATCCACTGGGATCATCTGTGGCACCGCCGTTCGCAGATGAGTCCACGGCCAGCCCTAGGTCCGCCGCGGCCATCGCCGCAGCGCTGCCGCCCTCGCCGTCCTCCACCAGCGCCCCGACCGGTGCCCACTCGAGAAACAGCGGTGCCGTCTTGAAAAGCTTGTAGGAGAGTCGCGTAAAAGCGATGCGCGCGTCTTGCGGATGCGTGTAGCGGAACAAAGCGAACACCCCTGATGAGGGAAATGCCGACGTCTCGAGCACGCCGAAGCGAACAAACAGCCGTGTGAGCTCCGACGCATCGTTGCCGTCCTTCAGCTGGAGGTTCTTCACGAGGATCGTCGTGTTCGAGCGCGGCTTGAGAAAGTTCTGCGTTGCGCTTTCCAGCACATCAAATGCGACCCCTTCGTCGCTCAGCACCTGTTGCACCTCGCTCGTGAGGTACGCCTCCGCGATGGCCGCGCGCACGGCGGCACCCTTGGCACCGACGCCAACGACATCCTCAGGCCGTACGCCCATCCGCTGCGCCACTGTCTCCACAGCCGCGTGACTGTTCATGTACATGGTGTTCCAAGTCATTTGCGCTGCACCGCCTTTCTTGTTGGCCTCCTCGTTGCGGCGTTCTGCCTCGCGCTGTTTCTTGAAATTTGAGGATCCGGCAAGATTTGCACCGCTCAGTGTATTGTGTGCCTCTTGAGCGGCTGCAGTGGAGGCAAGCGCGGCTTCTCGCTCCATGACACGTTTGCTATGAGGGTCTTCTTCGGCGGCGCTGACGCGGAGCAGGCGACCCATTAGGATGGCGCCTCGGCATAACTGAAGCGCCCGCACGGCATCCTCAGCCAACGTAAAGCGCACGAAGGCAGCACCTTTGTTCTGCCGCGTGTCTTTCGTAAGGGGGATGTGCACCGCCTCCACTGGGCCCACAAGTGACGAGGCGAACTGCTTCAGGTGCTCCTCCGTAGCGATGTATGGGATGTTGCCAAGGCGAATGCGGCGCGACGCCCGGGCAATCTCCTCCTGCGCCTCTTGTGTCGGGGACGTGACGTCGTCGGTCGATTCGTGTTTCTTCGCTGGCTTTGTAGGTGTCTCCGCATTGTTGGCTGTGGCAGGGGCGTTCCCGTCTTCGTCGTTGTCACAATTTAGGGGGACGCTGTCATCTTGCTGCTGCCCCACGTCGGCTGCCTCCGCCACGCTGTGCGTCGGGGCACCAGCGAGTCCAGCCAGAAACTCCATGTCGCTCACCTCCCCCAGCGCCTGCTGCCGCGACAGGGCCAGACGTTCCATCTCAGTCTCACCCTCGCCATCTGCGTTGCTGCCATCCGGAACGCGCTTCTCAGCTTGCGGCAGCGTCTCTTCCTTCACTGCCGTTTTTATTTTCGCCTCGTCGTCTGACGCCCCAGTGGGCGGGGCATCAGGCGCCAGAAGCACTTCTGCCGCCCAGGTGGGCCCCTCGGTTGCCTTACTTCGCAGCGCCACAAACTCACGCTGACGGCGTACCAAGCCATCTGCGGGGGCCTCACTGGTGCTGGAGTCTGTCCGCCTTTCTGCAGCGTCATCGCGCGCACGCTTGCGCGTTGTTGCCTGGTTGTCAGGCGTTGTAGATGAGGTGAGCGTAGGTGTGTGTACACCACCTGCGCTTTCCACGCGAGACTTGCGGTTGTTCTTGTCGCAGTTCTGCTGCTGCTGCTGCTGCTGCTTGCGCAGTTGGTTCAACGTCACACCGACCTCGTTGAGGCCCTTGGCCACCTCCACCTTCAGCTTGGCACTGCGGAGGTACGAACCATCGAAGTACTGAGCGACAAAGTGCCCCGCCGCTGATGTTCGGAAACCGACAAAGGCCATGCGGAGGATCGTTTTTGGTGACTTGGATGGCGCGGCTGTGCCGATGGAGCCCTGCCGCTGTTTTTGCTGTTTGTGGTGGTGATGCCGGTCCATGGCCGTGGCCGGTCTGCGAATAAACTGCACGTCCGTTATTTCCAGCAGTGGCGCCTCTTTCGGCGCTGTCTGCAGGAGATGCTGCTTCAGTTGTTCCTCCGTGCAATCATTTGGTATGTTGAGAATCCGCACGCGTGACATGATGAGTTTGTTGTTGGTTGAGCTAACAGCGTAGTATACATGTATAAAAAATGTCACACAATTTTTTTTGGGGGTTTTGAAAGGGGAGAGAGGAGAGAGCAGAGCAGAGCAGAGCAGAGGAGGAGAGTAGAAGAGATGGGAGGGCTCCAGTTGAAGAGAAAATACGTATTGCGGACCAGGCACCTGGACACCAGTCACGACAGAGAGACATCACCACCACCACTGCTCGGAGGGGGCCTGAGGAGAGATGAAGGCGCGTGAAACATTCGCGTATACCCTGCACACTACACACAAACATATATATATATATGTTTATATTTTATATCAATCCGCGTTACACGTTTCCATCTGTGTCGCTTTTCGTTTCTTGATGAGGCTTTTACTTCAGTCGTGTACGAAGAGTCCCTCTTTAACTTTCTGGCCATGTGTGAGGGGTGAGGGGTGGGGGGTGAGGGGAGGGGGAATCAGTATCCACTTTGTTTTACGTTTTCTTGTTTTATTTTTGTCCTCGGCCTCTGTACGTTTTTATCTCTGCTCTCATTTTTTTTTCTCGTTTGCCCTCCCTCCCTCCCTCCTCTTACAAAACACACTGACACACAAACCTCCGCTGACTTTTTTTTTTCACTTTCGAATTAAAAAATAAACGCTGAGTGCTTCCTCCCGCCCCCCCCCCTCCCTCCTTCCTCCCGCCACTCTCCACTGCCTGCTCTCTTTTCGCCTTCTTTATCCTCCTATCCCCTACCCCCCCCTCCCCTGTCGGCAAAAACAGTATGCGTTTGCCCCACCGCTATGGGAGCGGAGCATGAGGGAAGGGGGGACGGCGGAGGGATGGGGGTGGTGACGATGATCGGGTGAGAAAGAGCTCCGCGACAGCCTTCACGATTGGCTCTACAGAAAATAGCCAAAGTACGGTATAGTGAGCGCGGCAGTGGAGGGGGTGGGGGCGAGATGAGTAGGAGGAAGGGCGAACAAACAAATAAATAAATGCGAGGGAGAACTCAAAAATTACATTCCACAGTCTTCATTTCTTCTTGTTGTGTGCGGAGGGGGGGGGATGAGTTCTACTCTCCATTTTTTTTTCTACCAGCGTGTCCGTCATCGCGGGCATGCAAAGCCGTGGTCACGCCTTGGTGCTACGGCGGACTCAGTTATTAGAGCATAGCCTGTGGTCCACCTCTCTCCCCAGCAGTTGGGCGGTGAGGGGCGGAGTGAGGTGTCCCGTCGGGCGCGTTAACACTTCGCCCGTCGCGTGGATGGTGCAAACGTGCGCATTGGCGCAGACCGCCTCCCGAGGCGGTTCCACCCGGGGGCCTGAGCCACCGGCGTCGGTGTCGAGTATTCGGTTTGACTGTCCTGCATTGTGGGTGTGCGAGGGCTCCACCACGAGCTTGTGGTTCGGCGCTGGCAGGGGGAGGTGGGAGACAAGGGACGTCCCGGCTACCGCCCTCCGCAGCGTGGGCCGCCGGACCCCTGATAGCAGCCTGACAGCGTGCCGCCTCTCCTCTCCTCTCCCTCCCCCCTCAATAGCATGAGGCTCGCATTCTTCTACCCGACATGAAAGCAAATGCTCTACCCGGGCAGCAGCCATGCAGAGGTCCATACCCACCGGCACACACACACACACACACACACACACACACAGACTCCCACGTTCACATCAGCAAGGTCACAGCGGTGCAGGACGCGATGGTTTTGTTGCACCTCCACTGCTACAGCTTCTCTACGATACTGAATGTGCCGATGATCATGATGAGCAGCGCCAAGACGATGTACAGGTAGCAGCGGATACGCTTGAAGGTGATGCACGGTGTACTCCAGAAGACCCCCTTCCAGTACTTCAGCGTGTTGCGGTTCTCATCGGGGTGGTTCACGGCGTACTTCACCCGCATGGAGAGGATTGCCGGGATGATCATGACAATGCACGGTGACGGCAGCGCGCCGACGAACGCGACGACATTGTTGACAGCCGTGGTCGGCATCGACATGGCCAGACCCCAGATAATAAGATTGATGAGCAGACGAAGGCCAAGTCCGACCCAGCTGCGTGGTTTGCACTTCACGGTCTGATCGATCAGCTGCATCGCTGACATAAACTGCACGGGGTATGTGAAGACAACGTTGAGAATAAAGAATATCCGCACGCTTAAACCCCACGCCGAGTTACTCATCATACTGATCAGAGAGACAGTGATTTGGTCACCGTAGGCGAGGTAGCCAGTCAGACCAAACAGCGTGTACCAGGCAATCACGGCGGCCAGCACCAAGGTCACCATCAGGGACACCTTGGGCTTCTGCGTGCAGGCGGCATGAACCGGCAGGACAATGGCAATACCTTCAAGCACCATCATGTTGTTGGCCAGGTTGTTGAACCAGCCCACAGGGATGCGCTTGCCGGCGGTGTTGCAGTTCTCGTGAACACCGTCGCTACTGATCGTTCTCAGCGTCTGCACAAAACAGCAGATGAGCGAGTAGAAGACGCTGATGGTGGCGATGATGGAGGCCACAGCCAGAAGCGAGAGATTGTCAGAATAGAAGGTCATGGGGAGGCACATCATGAACATCAGCGTCACCCATACGAACTTGGAGCCGTTGAAGCTGACGAGGTTACTCATCGTATCGCCAAACAGTTGGGTGTACATGAGGCAGAAGCCGAACTGCGTAAGAATCATGGCCACAAACAAGAACCAGCGCAGTCCGGAGCCGCACACGAAGCGGCACACCTGCGAGTAGGTGGTCACGTCGGAGCGGTCGATCGTCACCTTTACGTCCAGCAGCAGCCGCGTACAGTCGACAACGACAGCCCCGATGAGAACGGCGAGGATGACAGAGACAATGTAGCCCGCATCGGGGTAGAAGGTTGGCAGGAAAAACACACCGGTTCCAACGTTCGCCTTGAAGATGTGGAATGCAGACTTGTAGATGTTGGTGTTCACCTTCAGCTCGCCGGCGATGGTGTGGGTGGAGATGGCATCATCGTCATCTATAGACATGTAGTCGGTATCCACCGTGATGCCGCTCTTGCCCGTATCCTGGCACATCGGCTCGCGGGCGATGTCGGCCGCAGCCGTGTCCACGAAGCCCTTGGCAAGGCTGTTGGGGTGACGTTCGTCTTCCATTGTGGAGGGATGCACACCTTCTTTATCAGAGGCTGCGCCTGCGTGCAAGTGCACGTCTTCGAATTGGGGGGAGAGGAGAGGAGGGGAGGGAAGGGGAGAAGAGTGGTGTTAACTTATAGAATGAGTGGAGGCACACAAAAACGGACCGTGCCTAACCCAGAAGAGAGAGAGAGAACGGGGGGAGGGGGGAGGGAGGGGGAGAAGGCGGTGCGCCGGGGACTAGCACAAGACAAAAAAGAAAATGAGAAAAAGAAAGACGGAGGAGGAGGAGAAAAAAATGTGAGGGGCACACAACTGCAGCCGTAGCGACGTAATAAAGATGCGCGGTGGATTGTTTAAACACACGCCTACATACAAAAAGGGAGAACAGCAGCGGTATGGGGAGACTGGAGGAGGGGAGGAGGAGGGGAGGAGGCAGCGGTGGTGGTGGTGGTGGTGGTGGTGGTGGTGGTCAGGGTAGTGATACCGTCAAGATGCACAGAGAAGTGGAGCAGAAAAAGGGGGGGAAGGTGAGTTGTAAGGCAGCAGGATTGCATCTAAATTCGTAGGGAACTTGGAGAGAGAGACGACAAACAGCTTGCAACCGCGCAGAGTCGCCTGAGAAA